>NC_092751.1:101520826-101602395 GCF_047496795.1 Chiloscyllium punctatum
GCCAGGACCAGGGCCTTGTTGGGTTTGAGCACCGGCCTGCCGTGCTGCCTGCTGACCAGGCGGGACACCTTGGCCTGGAGAGCGGACCCGGACAGCGCCATGACCGCCACTGGCCTCCGGGACACCACCGCGCCTGCGCCAGCCTGCCCCGCTACCGTAAAGGAGCTGCACCAGGGGGACGCTGACCTTCTGCCGTCAAGCAAGAGCACTGGCCGTAAACTCTACCGTCGTAAAGACCCAGCTGCAACAAGCTCCAAGATGTCAAGATGTGTTTTGTACATATGATTTTTGTGGAGTTTTTTTTTAAATGCTACGTCTTTAGTGAAGATAATACACACCCCTTCATCATCAATGCAAAATTAGCTCTATGTTTTAAAATATAACTCACTGAATAAAGTGGTTAGCACTACTGTCTCACAGCACTGGGTGCCCAGGTTCAATTCCCACCTTCGGGCGACTGGCTGTGTGGAGTTTGCACATTCTCCCTGTGTCTGCATAGGTTTCCTCCGTGTGCTGTGGTTTCCTCTCACAATCCAAAGATGTGCAGGTCAGGTGAATTGGCCATGCTAAATTGCGCATAGTGTTAGGTGCATTCGTCAGGGGGAAGTAGGTCTGAGTGGGTTACTGTTCAGGTGGTCGGTGTGGACTTGTTGTGTCAAAAGGCCTGTTTGCACACTGTAGGGAATGAAATCAAACCATTTGGATACAGAACTGGGGCAAAGGTAGAAGATAGAGGGTGGTGGAGGGTTGCTTTTCAGACTGGAGGCCTGGGACCAGTGGAGTGCCACATGGATCAGTGCTGGGTCCATTGCTTTTCATCATTTATATAACTGATTTGGATGTGAATATAGGAGGTATAGTTAGGAACTTTGCAGGTGACACCAAAATTTGAGATGTAGTGAACAGCAAAGAAGGTTGTTTCAGAGTCAATGGGATCTTGATCAGATGAGCCAATGGGCTGAGGAGTGGCAGATGCAGTTTAATTTACTTAAATGTGAGGTGTTGTATTTTGAAAAGGCAAATCAGAGCAAAGATGTGCAGGTTAGGTGAATTGGCCATGCTAAATTGCCCATAGTGTTCAGTGATGTGTTGATTCAGTGTATTAGAGGTAAATGTAGAGTAGTAGGAGAATGGGAATGGGAATGGGAATGGGTCTGGGTGGGTTACTCTTTGGAGGGGCAGTGTGGACTTGTTGAGCCAAAAGATCTGTTTCCGCACTGTAGGGATTCTATGATTTGATGAGATACTTAATGATATCCTGGGGAGTGTTGCTGAACAAAGAGACCTCAGAGTGCAGGTTCATAGTTCATTGAAAATTGAGTTGTTGGTAGATAGGATAGTGAGGAAGGTGTTTGGTATGCTTTCCTTTATTGGTCAGAGTATTAAGTACAGGAGTTGAGAGGTCATGTTGTGGCTGTACAGGACAGTGGTTAGGCCACTGTTAGAATATTGTGTGCAATTCTTGTCTCCCTCCTATCAGAAAGATGTTATGAAACTTGAAAAGGTTCAGGAAAGATATACAAGGATGTTGCCAGTGTTCGAGGGATTGAACCAGAGGGAGAGACTGAATTGTCTGGGAATGTTTTCCCTGGAGCGTCGGAGGCTGAGGGATGACCTTATAGAGTGTATAAAATCATGAGGGGCATGGATTGGATGAATAGACAAGGTCTTTTAATGGGGTGGGGGAGTCCAGAACTAGAGGGCACAGTTTTAAGGTGAGAGGGGAAAAATTTAAAAGGGACGAAGGGACAACATTTTCACACAGAGGGTGTTGCGTGTATGGAATGTGGTCCCAGAGGAGGTGGTGGAGGCTGGTACAATGACAACATTTAAAAGACATCTGGATGGGTATATGAATAGGAAGTGTTTAAAAGATATTGGCCAAATGCTGGCAAATGAGACTAGATTAGGTTAGGATAATTGGTTGGCATGGACGAGTTGGACTAAAGGCTCAGTTTCTATGTTGGACATCTCTATGACTCTATAAAGGACTGTGGATACTAGAAATCTGAAACCATAACAAAATTAGTGGAGAAACTCAGCAGATCTGACAGCATCTTTGGAAAGAAAGCAGAGTTAATATTTCATGTACAGCGACCCTTCACAATGCTTTACATTTGTTCCCTTATGATTTAATTTAATTTCGGCACTACAAATTACTTAAAAAGTAATCTAAGTATGTTGCAAAATCCAGAGCTCTGAAAGGCACTATATAATTGCAAGTCTTGCAAACAGCATGGCATTAGTGCTTGGTTCAAGTGTGATAATCTGACAATTTGTGACTTATTTCTGCAAATCCATAGAGTGGAATTTTCCCTTCTCTGATGCCTCTTGTAGATGGCACTGTGCATCGGACATGGAGGGGGGTGAAGGTTGGAATTAGTGGATATGATGACAGTCAGTCAGATTGCTCTGACATGGATGGTGTCCGGGAGTGTTGTTGGAGCTGCACTCATCCAGGCAAGTGGGGATTATTTCATTACACTCCTGACTTGGGCCTTGGACAGGCTTTGGGGATCAGGAGGTGAGTACTTGCTGCAGGATTCTGACCTGTGAGCAGGTCTTGTTGCTACCATATGAGCAGGAGGAAATATAATTGCTACAGAATTCTGGGTTTTCCTCAAGGATCTCAGGACCTCCAAATGGAACTGCTGATGTCTCAGTGACACCCATTCATTAGACTGCACACATCATAGAGTCAAAGAGCCATACAGCATGGAAACAGACCCTTTAGTCCAACCAGTCACACCAACCATAATCCCAAACTAAACAAGTCCCACTTGCTTGTTCCGGGCCCATATCCTCCAAACCTTTCCTATTCATGTAAAAATCCAAATGCCTTTTAAACATTGTAACTGCACCTGCATCCATCACTTCCTCTGGCAGTTCATTCCACACACGAAGCACTTTCTGTTTAAAAAATTTGCCTCTCATGTCTTTTTTAAATCTCTCTCCTGTCACCTTCAAATATGGCCTGAGTCTTGAAACCCCCCATCCTAGGGAAAAGACTCTATCTATATCTCTCACTATTGGCTGGCCCAGTTCAGTTTCTGGTAAATGCTAACCTCAAGGATATTGAGAATGGGAGATTCACAAACTCTTAGCATTTGCCTGTACCTGTGTTTTGGTATTTGCCACTGTTTACCTATTATTTACTTATCTATGCTACTTAACTCTGTGACCTGCCCTGTATTGCTCGCAAGACAAAACTTTTCACTGTGCTTCGGTATACGTGACAATAAATTCAATAAATAAATAAATAAATCCTTTGAATGAATAAATAAATAAATCCACCATTTGCTTATTACACTGACTGGATAAATGTGGATGATACCCCAGATATGTACGGAGCTAAAATTTAATTTGTATTCTGACATGTTCAAACTCTTGTTAATTATTAACTGTTCCACTTAGAGTACAATCTGGAGATACAGTAATGCAAAACGGCACAAATAAAAACAAATGAACTGCTTCTTGGATTCTGTGTTTGTATTCAATTATAACTATGACAGCCAAGGGACAAGCTAATTTTCTCCATCATAATTCCAGTCTGAGCTGATGTGTGCCTTCTATGCTACATTATAGCTCATGCTTGCAGATGACAATTAACACTTTGAGATGTTTTCTCATGTTGAAGGCACCACAGCTACTCAGCTCGTTGTTTTGTGACACAGCTGGATGAATTTCGAGCTCTGCAAAAAAAAACAACACTGCTGCACCAGAATGGGGAAAAGATGTAGACCATTCTGCCCCTGCAGCCTTTGACAAAATGTGACACTGCTGCCTCACAGCGCTGGGGATATCAGTTCAATTCCAGTCTCAGGCAACAGTCTGTGTGGAGTTTGCACATTCTCCCCGTGTCTGCGTGGGTTTCCTCCGGGAGCTCTGGTTTCCTCCAAAGGTCCAAAGATGTGTAGTTTAGGTGAATAGGCCTTGCTAAATTACCCATAGTGTTCAGGGATGTGCAGATTAGGTGACTAGGCCATGCTAAATTACCCATAGTGTTCAGGGATGTGCAGGTTAGGTGCATTAGTCAGCGTAAATATAGAGAAATAGGATAGGGGAATGGATTTGGGTGGGTTACTCTCAGTGTAGACTTGTTGGGCCAAAAGGCCTGTTTCCAAACTGTAGGGTTTCTATGAAGATCATGACTTGAATGCTCTGATTGCGATCTCAATGCTACTTTCCTGTCAGTCCCTATGTCCTCAAAATAGGCGACATTTCGAGTCCGATGCAGCTCTTCTTCCAAAGAAAAGCCTGCTCACCATTTTGTAATGTAAACTCTGCAGTGATATTTACTTTCTCTTGTATTAGTAGTTCAGTCAGCCAGCGGCTTACTTGGACTGGATACTCTAGCATTGGAGAATGTTGGATTAACCACACTGAGGTTGTGGGAGTTCAAACATCTCACAATAGCAGGTTGTGAGACTGAATTCAAAAAATCTCACCACATGCGGCTGGTAAAAGGAAAATACATACATCGCTGCTTTTAGACCCTCTTTCTGCTTCCTCCCAAGTCATTACTGCTTTTCCATTCCCTCCTAATCAGCATCACAATAAGTTAGGCTTAAGCTATTGGGATAAGTTTTATTACTAAGACTTACTTAAGGTTTATGATATAATTAATGGATTTGATAGAGTGAAAACAGAGAAGGTGCTATTTCCTCTGATAACAGATCTCACAACATTGGCACATTGCTGGTTTGTTGTTTTTTAATGTTTGATTGGACTCAGGGTAATGCAGTGATTATATTGGTTTCTAAGGTTTATTGACAAGATATCCCTGTAATCATAGAAACCTTATAGTGTGGAAGCAGATCATTCAGCCCATCGAATCCACATCAACCCTCCGACAGCACCCCACCCAGACCCTCTCCCCTACCCTATCCCTGTAATTCCCAGAGCTAATCCACCTAGCCTGCAGATTCCTAGACGCTACAGCTTAATTTACCATGGCCAATCCACCTAATCTTTGGAGTGTGGGAGGAAACCAGAGCACCGTGGGTGGCACAGTGGTTAGCACAGCTGCCTCACAGCGCCAGAGACCCGGGTTCAATTCCCGACTCAGGCAACTGACTGTGTGAAGTTTGCACATTCTCCCTGTGCGTGGGTTTCCTCCGGGTGCTCCGGTTTCCTCCCACAGTCCAAAGATGTGCACGTCAGGTGAATTGGCCACGCTAAATTGCCCGTAGTGTTAGGTAAAGGGGTAAATGTACAGGAATGGGTGGGTTGCGGGTCGGTGTGGACTTGTTGGGCCGAAGGGCCTGTTTCCACACTGTAAGTAATCTAATCTAAAAAATAAGAAACCCACGCAGACACAGGGAGAACATGCAAACTCCACACAGTCAGTCACTTGAAATTGAACCTGAGTCCCTGGTGCCGTGAGGCAGCAGTGCTAACCACTGAGCTGTGCTTAATTCAGCTCAGCTTTTGACAACTTTTCTGTTTCGTTTGCGCAGAGTCAACTCATAGGTGTAATCAAACAAGCACAGTGAGCATAGATCAGTGACCAGACTAACATAATCAAACTAACTGACATAAAAAAATTAACGTGTACCCAATGAACACAGTCTGCCGATTTCTGAACAACAAACCCAACCAAGCAGACAAAACACATCCAGAAACCCGAGCCACTCTCCCCTACATCAAAGACATCTTGGAAATGACTGCTAGACTACTCAGACCCCTTGGCATCATGGTAGCCCACAAAACCACTAAAGCAGCAGCTAATGAACTTGAAAGACCCGACACAGGCAACAAGCAAAACTGATGTCACTTACACAATACCATGCAAGAACTGGAACAAACACTATATTGGACAAGCAGGCAGAAAACTAGCCACCAGGATACATGAACCCCAACTGGCCACAAAACGACACAACCCACTCTTACTAGTTTCCTTACATATAGATGAGGAAGGACACCACTTTGACTGGGCTTGTTGGTGGGTGAACATTTTGGTGATGGCGACCACAATTCTGTGACTTTCACCTTGGTTATGGAGAGAGATAGGTGCGCACAACAAGGTAGATTTTACAATTGGGGGAAGGGAAATTACGATGCTGTAAGACAGGATTTGAGGAGCATACGTTGGGAGCATAGGCTGTTAGGGAAGGATGTGGTGGAAATGTGGGACTTTTTCAAGGAGCAGATACGACGTGTCCTTGATATGTATGTACCGATCAGGCAGGAAAGAAATGGTCGTGTGAGGGAGCCTTGGTTGACGAGGGAGGTTGAATGTCTAGTAAAGAGGAAGAAGGAGGCTTACATAAGGTTGAGGAAACAAGGTTCAGACAGAGCAGTGGAGGGATACAGGATAGCCAGAAGGGACCTGAAGAAAGGGATTAGGAGAGCTAAGAGAGGGCATGAAAAATCCCTGGCGGATAGGATCAAGGATAACCCCAAGGCATTCTATGCATATGTGAGAAACCTGAGAATGACGAGAACGAGGGTAGGTCCGATCAAGGACAGTGGTGGGAGACTGTGTATTGAGTCGGAAGAGATAGGAGAGGTCTTGAACAAGTACTTCTCTTCAGTATTTACGAACGAGAGGGACCGTATTGTTGAAGAGGAGAGTGTGAAACGGACTGATAAGCTAGAAGAGATACCTGTTAGGAAGGAAGATGTGTTGGACATTTTGAACAACTTGAGGATAGACAAGTCCCCCGGGCCTAACGGGATATATCCTAGGATTATGTGGGAAGCAAGAGAGGAAATTGCAGTACCGTTGGCAATGATCTTCTCGTCTTCACTGGCAACTGGGGTGGTACCAGGGGACTGGAGAGTAGCGAATGTTGTGCCCCTGTTCAAAAAAGGGAATAGGGATAACCCCGGGAATTACAGGCCAGTTAGTCTTACTTCTGTGGCAGGCAAAGTAATGGAAAGGGTACTGAGGGATAGGATTTACGAGTATCTGGAAAGACACTGCTTGATTAGGGACAGCCAGCACGGATTTGTGAAGGGTAGGTCTTGCCTTACAAGTCTTATTGAATTCTTCGAGGAGGTGACCAAGCATGTGGATGAGGGTAGAGCAGTGGATGTAGTGTACATGGATTTTAGTAAGGCATTTGATAAGGTTCCCCATGGTAGGCTTATGCGGAAAGTCAGGAGGCATGGGATAGAGGGAAATTTGGCCAATTGGATAGAAAACTGGCTAACCGGTAGAAGTCAGAGAGTGGTGGTAGATGGTAAATATTCAGCATGGAGTCCAGTTACAAGTGGAGTTCCGCAGGGATCAGTTCTGGGTCCTCTGCTGTTTGTAATTTTTATTAATGACTTAGAGGAGGGAGTCGAAGGGTGGGTCAGTAAATTTGCAGATGATACAAAGATAGGTGGAGTTGTGGACAGTGAGGAGGGCTGTTGTCGGCTGCAGAGGGACTTAGATAGGATGCAGAGCTGGGCTGAGGAGTGGCAGATGGAGTTCAACCCTGCCAAGTGTGAGGTTGTCCATTTTGGAAGAACAAATAAGAATGCGGAATACAGGGTTAATGGTAGGGTTCTTGGTCAGGTGGAGGAACAGAGGGATCTTGGGGTCTATGTACATAGATCTTTGAAGGTTGCCACTCAGGTGGATAGAGTTTGTAAGAAGGCCTATGGAGTATTATCGTTCATTAGCAGAGGGATTGAATTCAAGAGTCGTGAGGTGATGTTGCAGCTGTACAGGACTTTGGTTAGGCCACATTTGGAGTACTGTGTGCAGTTCTGGTCGCCTCACTTTAGGAAAGATGTGGAAGCTTTGGAGAGGGTGCAGAGAAGATTTACCAGGATGTTGCCTGGAATGGAGAGTAGGTCGTACGAGGATAGGTTGAGAGTTCTCGGCCTTTTCTCGTTGGAACGGCGAAGGATGAGGGGTGACTTGATAGAGGTTTATAAGATGATCAGCGGAATAGATAGAGTAGACAGTCAGAAACTTTTTCCCCGGGTACAACAGAGTGTTACAAGGGGACATAAATTTAAGGTGAAGGGTGGAAGGTATAGGGGAGATGTCAGGGGTGGGTTCTTTACCCAGAGAGTGGTGGGGGCATGGAATGCGCTGCCCGAGGGAGTGGTAGAGTCAGATTCATTGGCGACCTTTAAGCGGCATTTGGATAGGTACATGGATGGGTGCTTAATCTAGGATAGAAGTTCGGCACAACATCGTGGGCCGAAGGGCCTGTTCTGTGCTGTATTGTTCTATGTTCTATGTTCTACAACACATCCATCCGAGGACAAGCCAAACAGATACATGCATAAGAATTCCTAGAAGCATGACATTCCAACCAGAACTCTATCAACAATCACATTGACTTGGATCCCATTTACCACCCCTTGAGAAAAAGCACAGGAAATTACATCACCATAGGAAATGGTGTCACCACAGGAAATTACACCATCAAGCCTAGTAAACTCAAACATATAAATAGAAAGCGGGCCTCACCACCAGTGCTTCATTCGGAGGGTCTCTGATGATGGTGTCGAAACATCTGAAAATGAACCTTCCAGCTCAGCGAGCAAACCTACATCCAGAACCTCAACCTGAACTACAAATCTTCTCAAAACTCACTAACACAATCAAATGCAGAACAATTATACCATTTGATCACTAGAAGGCAACACTATAACGTTAGGTCTAGGCTGTTCATAGGTGATGTTGAGAAGTATTTCTTCAAACATTGGGCTGTTAAATCTAGAACTTTCTCCATCAACAAACCATTGGCACTAGCTTGGGGTCACCAACAGAAAAGTTCAAAACTGAGATTGATGGATTTTTGTTGAACAAATGTATTAAAACAACAGCATTTAGGCAGGTAGCTGGTGTTAACAGAACAGATCAGCCACACTGTAATAAATTGGGAAACCAACTTAGATGACTTCCCTCTTATTTCCATGTTCCACTGCAGAAGTATTAATTTTAAAAGGTATTCCTAACCTTTATCTAGGCTGGATGGAACCATTGCATTCTCCCTCTGCGACACCATTCTGCAACGTTAAAAAATGCCTTTATTAATAGGCATCTGATCTTTAGAACGACTCAGATTAATACAATTAGTGTGTGACTCAGACAGCACTCAGGATAACTGATGAGCATGTCAGGCAGGAGTTAACATTACCTCAGTGTTTGGCAACAGGCCTTTTAGGAGATATTAAAGAATCAATGCCTTGGAGCTTTTGATTGTGGGAAAGATTATTCATGGCTATTGCATAGCTCAGTTTTACTTGCTGCTGCAGTGTATTGATGGAGAGTGTTAATCTCCACTATATGGAAGAGCAGGCCATTCAGCCCTCCGAGCTTTTCTGACAGGCAAAAGGTTCATGGCGGATCTGATATTTCATTAGGTTGACGTTCCTGCCTGCCCTCCCCTTGATTCACATGGTAATGAAACCTCTGATGAACTCAGCCCTTAAATTCCACATCCCACCTTCCACTGGTGTCTGGAGAAAAGAGTTTCAAATGTGAGTGACCCTCTGAAAGAAGAAATTCCTCCTCATCACCATCTTAAAAGGAAACCTGTCGTTCTGAAATGGTGACCTGTAGGACTGTACTCCCACATCAGGAGGTACAATCTCTCAGTACCCATCGTATTAAGCCCCTCTGAGAATATAAGACCATCTCTTCGCGTTCAGAGCTCCAATAAGCACAAACCAAACTGTGCTGGTGAAAGAAAGAAGGTGTCATCATATTGTACCTCTTTGACCTCACAGATGTTTCAGTGTGAGTTACAGCCAGTTTATCCATTTGAAATGTAGGCACTATTACTTGAGGTAGCAAGTTGACAATTTAACACCTTCATCTAAAGGTAACAACTTTGACTATCTGGCACTGTCGCATGACCATTAGCCTCATTACGAGAACTGGTGTGCTAGCTTAGACCATGTGTTTGAAAGCCTGAAGTGTGAGCTGAATCCATAATGATCGAACCGTTTGATGAGATTGCTACCCAATGAGCCACACTGATGTTAAACGATTGGTCAGGCAATCAGCACCATGGGTTTTCTCTCCTGGGTGCTGTGTTCAAGTTCAGTTAAGGAGTCTGGGTTCTTCTGGCAACATGCCCTTTTTCATGCATAATGCAGTAGCTCTGGATAGTGATGGGTGAAAGAATGACCCTTTAGAGCCGAGATAAGGAGGAATTTCTTCAGCCAGAGAGTGGTGACTCTGTGGAACTATTGCCATGAAGGCCAAGTCATTTAAGGGAGATAGATGGGTTCTTGATTAGTTCCTCAAGGGCAGAAGGCAGGAGAATGGGATTGAGAAACATATCAGTCATGATTGAATAGCGGAGCAAACTCAATAGGCTGAATGACCGAATTCTGCTTAAATATCTTGGGATAATGTGGGGAGGGGGAATAGGGGTTCCAACCTTTGTTCCATCACAAAGCTGACCAAGAATCTCCCCTAGTCTCAAAACCTGCCATTTTCCCTTCTTCTGGTAGTCAGGATGATACCTGCCATAGAGTGAAGCCTGTGTCAAGGAGCTGAGACTGCTGTTGTTCAGGTGAGGAGGTAGTAGCATTGCAGTGACCACATGGTTCTGACTGGCCAGGAGCCTCTCCCACACTATAACAAACCATAGGTATTTTGGTTTGATGCATAGAGAGATGAGCAACCCAGTCGGTAGTGAGGGGCATCCTTGGTTGGCAAGTCCTGGAGTGGGATTGCAACCGAAATCTGTAGCTTCAGGAGCTGCTGCTCTACCCACTACACTACCTCCCCACCTCCCCACCTCACCTATGGACCTGAGGCAACATCAGTTGAAATAATTTGCCTGACTTGAGCAATAGGTGACCATTGTCAATTTCTGGACGCAAGGATCACAATTAACTCAAAATTTGATGTTTGGATTTTATTTTCAGATCAGTTTTTAGTTCCAGAAACTGAGCCGACAGAAATCCCCAGATTATTCGGATGAAATATGATCCAGTGGCAGGAGGATCAGTGACCAGAAGACGTAGGCTGGAGATAACTGACAAAAGAATTAGTGAGACAGTGAGGAGAATTGGTACCTGGAACGCACTGTCTGAAGGATTCAATAGAAGCAGATAGAAAAGAAAAGTGCCTTTGAAATGTATTCATTGTTGTAATGGAGGAAACACAGCAACCAGTGTATACATAGCAAGCTCCCAGAAACAGCAAGGTCTGAAGATGTCAGATCATCTGTTTTTGTGATGTTGATCTAGGGATAAATATCGACCAGAATACTGGGGATAATACCTCTCCTCTACAAAATAGTATCAAGAGAGCTTTCAAATCACACAATATTTCCTCTAAAAGATGACACCTCCAACACTTCCTCATAGCATTACTCTAGACTTATGTTCCCAAGAGTTGGATTTGAAAGCTCATGCCTGGACACAAAGGCAAGAGTGTGGCACATTAATCAACAGCCAACTCCAACTTTGGATAGCACCGTGGCTTAGTGGTTAGCACTGCTGCCTCACAGTGCTTGGGGACCTGGGTTTAATTCCAGCTGTGATTGACCATCTGTGCACACTGTCTCTGTGGGTTTGCTCCGGTTTCCCCCACAGTCTAAAGATGTGCACAGTTGGTGGATTGGCTATTGCTAAATTGCCCCATTGTGTCCAAGGATGTGCAGGCTAGGCAAGTTAACCGTGGGAGGTGGAGGGTAACAGGGATGTGGTGCACCTGGGTCAGATGCTCTTTGGAGGGTCAGTGCAGATGCAATGGAGAGCTTTCACACTGTAGGAATTTTATGATTTTTATTTACGATTCAACATGCTTTCTTTTATTGGTCAGAGTATTGAGTACAGGAGTTGGGAGGTCATGTTGTGGCTGTACAGGACATTGGTTAGGCCACTGTTGGAATTTTGCATGCAATTCTGGTCTCCTTCCTATTGGAAAGATGTTGTGAAACTTGAAAGGGGTCAGAAAAGATTTACAAGGATGTTGCCAGGGTTGGAGGACTTGAGCTACATGGAGAGGCTGAACAGGCTGGGGCTGTTTTCCCTGGAGCGTCGGAGGCTGAGGGGTGACCTTATAGAGGTTTATAAAATCATGAGGGGCATGGACAGGATAAAGAGACAAAGTCTTTTCCCTGGGGTGGGGGAGTCCAGAACTAGAGGACATGGGTTTAGGGTGAAAGGGGAAAGATATAAAAGAGACCTAAGGGGCAACCTTTTCACACAGAGGGTGGTACGTGTATGGAATGAGCTGACAGAGGAAGTGGTGGAGGCTGGTACAATTGCATCATTTAAAAGGCATCTGGATGGGTATATGAATAAGAAGGGTTTGGAGGGATATGGGCCGGGTGCTGGCAGGTGGGACTAGATTGGGTTGGGATATCTGGTCGGAATAGACAAGTTGGACCAAAGGGTTTGTTTCTGTGCTGTACATCTCTATGACTCTATGACTTAGAACAGCAGCTTTCAAAAGGGGATTGGATGCATATCTGAAAAGGAACATTTCACAAGCCTAGGGAGAGAAAGCAGGGCAGTCAGACTAATTGATCACCTTTTCTAGAAGCTGTTGGCCACGTTTGACACTGCATCATTAATTGATTCAATGAGAAATACAAGGGCAAGTAAATTGTGTATTGGCTTATATACAAAACATGGGAACGGTGGACTAAAAACAATTGTTCTTTCTAGAACAGGCACAATGGGCAGAATGATCTGATTCTGAACAGTATGTTTCTACGATTCCATTTGTATTTCAGTGACTTTGCTCATATATCTTTGACTGACTTGATAGGACATCGTTTTGTATTTTGTCCTTGAAGCTGTTAGATGACGTCCAATGTCACTGGGAAACACGGTGTGATCGCTGTCCTCTCAATGTGAGACGGCAACTTCATTTAATGAGAAGCTTTATATTTCACACACAAGAAGAGGGTTGGCAGGTGTCAGCTCATTCTGTGACATATTGGGCATTGAGACAGATTCATGTCCCATAGTCTGTCAGCCGATGTGTTGCTGAGTTAATCCAGCCAATGGGTCTGACTGATGATCTATAGTCTCATTATTAAGGCCACTGAAAGATGCCAATGAGCAGACTGACAGAGTTTAAGTGGGCATTTCCAGAAACCCATGGGACAGATTTCTCTTCAAACCTCCCCTTGGCTTGGTGTCTCACCGTCAGTTGTCTCCTGAGTACTGTTCCATACTTCAGTACTAAGTATGCAGCAATTATTCTCAAAATATTTAGGAGACTCCTTTTTGAACTGCTCCAGTCTCTGAGGTATAAGTTCAAAGTAATCGAATGACGATTGATATGAAATAACAAGATATGTTTGGCCAATAACGTTACCGTGTTGATTTGTTTTAAATTTGGTGCAGTGCTTCATCACTACTGTGTGGACTATCTACTCAATGCAATACTGAAAACCATCAAAGTTTTCATAACAGTAGCTCCTAGATCGGAGACCTCTATCACCCAGAATTACAAAGACAGTGGATGTGTGGGAATACTGTCACCTCCCAGTTTCTCTCTAAATCATAGGTCATTCTGACTTTGAGTGTAGGAGTTGGGATGTCATGTTGTGGCTGTACAGGACTTTGGTTAAACCACTTTTGGAATGCTATGTTCAATTCTGGTCCCCATCGCTATAGGGCAAAGGGCTCAGAAAAGATTTAGAATCCCCACAGTGTGGATACAGACCCTTTGACACAAGCAGTCCGCACCGACCCTCTAAAGAGTAACCTATCCCCCTACATTTACTCCTGACTAATGTACCTGACGCTATGGGGAATTTAGCATGGCCAATTCACCTGATCTTGCACATCTATTGGACTGTGGGAGGAAACCAGAACACCCGAAGGAAACCCACACAGATACGAGGTGAACGTGCAAACTCCACACAGACAGTGGTCCGAGGTGGGAACTGAACCTGGAACCCTGGCGCTGTGAGGCAGCAGTGCTAACCACTGAGCCACCGTGCCACCCCATTACAATCATGTTGCCAGGGTCAGGAGAGGCTGAATAGGCTGTGGCTCTTTTCCCTGGAGCATCAGAGGTTGAGGGGTTTATAGAGGTTTATAAGATCATGAGGGGCATGGATAGGTGAATAGTCAAGGCCTTTTCCCCAGGGTAAGGGAGTCCAAAACTAGAGGGCATAGGTTTAAGGCAAGAGGGGAAAGATTTAAAAGGGACCTAAGGGGTAGCTTTTTCACACAGAGGATGGTACCTGTGTGGAATGAACTTACAGAGGAGTGGAGGCTGGTAAAATTACAACATTTAAAAGCCATCTGGATGGGTATATGAACAGGAAGGGTTAAGAAGGATATAGACCACATGTTGAGAAATGGGACTAAATTAATTTAGGTTATCTGATCGGCATGGACGAGTTGGACCAAAGGGTTGTTTCTGAGCTGTACAACTCTGTGACTTAGATGCCATTCCATCATCATCACTGCGTCAAACTCTATACCCAGTCCTATTTGTAACCGTCTTCATCATCACTGGGTCAAACCCCATACCCAATCCACATTATCACCGTCTCCATCATGACTGGGTCAAACCCCATACCCAGTCCACATTGTCACTGTCTCCATCATGACTGGGTCAAACCCCATACCCAGTCCACATTGTCACTGTCTCCATCATCACTGGGTCAAACCCCATACCCAGTCCACATTGTAACCGTCTCCATTATCACTGGGTCAAACCCCATACCCAATCCACATTATCACCGTCTCCATCATGACTGGGTCAAACCCCATACCCAGTCCACATTGTCACTGTCTCCATCATGACTGGGTCAAACCCCATACCCAGTCCACATTGTCACTCTCTCCATCATCACTGCGTCAAACCCCATACCCAGTCCACATTGTCACTGTCTCCATCATGACTGGGTCAAACCCCATACCCAGTCCACATTGTCACTCTCTCCATCATCACTGGGTCAAACCCCATGCCCAGTCCACATTGTAACCGTCTCCATTATCACTGGGTCAAACCCCATACCCAGTCCACATTGTCACCGTCTCCATCATCACTGGGTCAAACCCCATACCCAGTCCACATTGTCACCGTCTCCATCATCACTGGGTCAAACCCCATACCCAGTCCACATTGTCACTCTCTCCAGCGTCACTGGGTCAAACCCCATACCCAATCCACATTATCACTGTCTCTATCATGACTGGGTCAAACCCCAGACCCAGTCCACATTGTCACTGTCTCCATCATGACTGGGTCAAACCCCATACCGAGTCCACATTGTAGCCGTCTTCATCATCACTGGATTAAACCCCATACCCAGTCCATATTGTCACTGTATCCATCATCACTGTGTCAAACCCCATACCCAGTCCACATTATCACTGTCTCCATCATGACTGGGTCAAACCCCATACCGAGTCCACATTGTAGCCGTCTTCATCATCACTGGATTAAACCCCATACCCAGTCCACATTGTTACAGTCTCCATCATCACTGTGTCAAACCCCATACCCAGTCCACATTGTCACTCTCTCCATCGTCACTGTGTCAAACCCCATACCCAGTCCACATTGTCACTGTCTCCATCATCACTGGGTCAAACCCCATACCCAGTCCACATTGTAACCGTCTCCATCATGACTGGGTCAAACCCCATACCCAGTCCACATTGTTACTGTATCCATCATCACTGGGACAAACCCCATACCCAGTCCACATTGTAACCGTCTCCATTATCACTGGGTCAAACCCCATACCCAGTCCACATTGTCACTCTCTCCATCGTCACTGGGTCAAACCCCATACCCAGTCCACATTGTAACCGTCTCCATTATCACTGGGTCAAACCCCATACCCAGTCCACATTGTAACCGTCTTCCTCATCACTGGATTAAACCCCATACCCAGTCCACATTGTCACCGTCTCCATCATCACTGGGTCAAACCCCATACCCAGTCCACATTGTTACTGTATCCATTATCACTGGGTCAAACCCCATACCCAGTCCACATTGTAACCGTCTTCCTCATCACTGGGTCAAACCCCATACCCAGTCCACATTGTCACTCTCTCCATCATCACTGGGTCAAACCCCATACCCAGTCCACATTGTCACTCTCTTCATCATCACTGGGTCAAACCCCATACCCAGTCCACATTGTCACTCTCTCCATCATCACTGCGTCAAACCCCATACCCAGTCCACATTGTCACTGTCTCCATCATCACTGGGTCAAACCCCATACCCAGTCCACATTGTCACTGTCTCCATCATCACTGGGTCAAACCCCATACCCAGTCCACATTGTAACCGTCTCCATCATCACTGGGTCAAACCCCATACCCAGTCCACATTGTTACTGTATCCATTATCACTGGGTCAAACCCCATACCCAGTCCACATTGTCACTCTCTTCATCATCACTGGGTCAAACCCCATACCCAGTCCACATTGTCACTCTCTCCATCATCACTGGGTCAAACCCCATACCCAGTCCACATTGTCACTCTCTCCATCATCACTGCGTCAAACCCCATACCCAGTCCACATTGTCACTCTCTCCATCATCACTGGGTCAAACCCCATACCCAGTCCACATTGTCACTCTCTCCATCATCACTGGGTCAAACCCCATACCCAGTCCACATTGTCACCGTCTCCATCATCACTGGGTTAAACCCCATGCCCAGTCCACATTGTCACTCTCTCCATCGTCACTGCGTCAAACCCCATACCCAGTTCACATTGTCACCGTCTCCATCATCACTGGGTCAAACCCCATACCCAGTCCACATTGTCACCGTCTCCATCATCACTGGGTCAAACCCCATACCCAGTCCACATTGTAACCGTCTCCATTATCACTGGGTCAAACCCCATACCCAGTCCACATTTTCACTGTCTCCATCATCACTGGGTCAAACCCCATACCCAGTCCACATTGTCACCGTCTCCATTATCACTGGGTCAAACCCCATACCCAGTCCACATTGTCACTCTCTCCATCATCACTGGGTCAAACCCCATACCCAGTCCACATTGTCACTCTCTCCATCATCACTGGGTCAAACCCCATACCCAGTCCACATTGTCACTCTCTCCATCATCACTGCGTCAAACCCCATAACTGCATCAAACCCCATACCCAGTAGAGATTGTCACCGTCTCCATCATCACTGCGTCAAACCCCATACCCAGTAGAGATTATCACCGTCTCCATCATCACTGCGTCAAACCCCATACCCAGTCCACATTGTCACTGTCTCCATCATCACTGCGTCAAACCCCCTACCCAGTCCACATTGTCACTCTCTCCATCATCACTGGGTCAAACCCCATACCCAGTCCACATTGTCACTCTCTCCATCATCACTGGGTCAAACCCCATACCCAGTCCACATTGTCACTGTCTCCATCATCACTGGGTCAAACCCCATACCCAGTCCACATTGTCACTGTATCCATCATCACTGGGTCAAACCCCATACCCAGTCCACATTGTCACTCTCTCCATCATCACTGGGTCAAACCCCATACCCAGTCCACATTGTCACTCTCTCCATCATCACTGGGTCAAACCCCATACCCAGTCCACATTGTCACTCTCTTCATCATCACTGGGTCAAACCCCATACCCAGTCCACATTGTCACTGTCTCCATCATCACTGGGTCAAACCCCATACCCAGTCCACATTGTCACTCTCTTCATCATCACTGGGTCAAACCCCATACCCAGTCCACATTGTCACTGTATCCATCATCACTGGGTCAAACCCCATACCCAGTCCACATTGTCACTCTCTTCATCATCACTGGGTCAAACCCCATACCCAGTCCACATTGTCACTGTATCCATCATCACTGGGTCAAACCCCATACCCAGTCCACATTGTCACCGTCTCCATCATCACTGTGTCAAACCCCATACCCAGTCCACATTGTCACTCTCTCCATCATAACTGGGTCAAACCCCATACCGAGTCCACATTGTAACCGTCTCCATCATCACTGTGTCAAATCCCATACCCAGTCCACATTATCACTGTCTCCATCATGACTGGGTCAAACCCCATACCGAGTCCACATTGTAACCGTCTTCATCATCACTGGGTTAAACCCCATACCCAGTCCACATTGTCACTCTCTCCATCGTCACTGGGTCAAATCCCATACCCAGTCCACATTGTCACTCTCTCCATCATGACTGGGTCAAATCCCATACCCAGTCCACATTGTCACTCTCTCCATCATCACTGGGTCAAACCCCATACCCAGTCCACATTGTCACTGTCTCCATCATCACTGCGTCAAACCCCATACCCAGTCCACATTGTCACTCTCTCCATCATCACTGCGTCAAACCCCATACCCAGTCCACATTGTCACTCTCTCCATCGTCACTGGGTCAAATCCCATACCCAGTCCACATTGTCACTCTCTCCATCATGACTGGGTCAAATCCCATACCCAGTCCACATTGTCACTCTCTCCATCATCACTGGGTCAAACCCCATACCCAGTCCACATTGTCACTCTCTCCATCATCACTGCGTCAAACCCCATACCCAGTCCACATTGTCACTCTCTCCATCATCACTGGGTCAAACCCCATACCCAGTCCACATTGTCACTCTCTCCATCATCACTGGGTCAAACCCCATACCCAGTCCACATTGTCACTCTCTCCATCATCACTGGGTCAAACCCCATACCCAGTCCACATTGTCACTCTCTCCATCATCACTGGGTCAAACCCCATACCCAGTCCTCATTGTCACTGTATCCATCATCACTGGGTCAAACCCCATACCCAGTCCACATTGTCACTGTCTCCATCATCACTGGGTCAAACCCCATACCCAGTCCACATTGTCACTGTCTCCATCATCACTGCGTCAAACCCCATACCGAGTCCACATTGTCACTGTCTCCATCATCACTGGGTCAAACCCCATACCCAGTCCTCATTGTCACTGTATCCATCATCACTGGGTCAAACCCCATACCCAGTCCACATTGTAACCGTCTCCCTCATCACTGGATTAAACCCCATACCCAGTCCACATTGTCACTCTCTCTATCATCACTGGGTCAAACCCCATACCCAGTCCACATTGTCACTGTCTCCATTCTCACTGGGTCAAACCCCATACCCAGTGCACATTGTCACTGTCTCCATTCTCACTGGGTCAAACCCCCTACCCAGTCCACATTATCACCGTCTCCATCGTCACTGGGTCAAGCCCCATACCCAGTCCACATTATCACCGTCTCCATCATCACTGGGTCAAACCCCATACCCAGTCCACATTGTCACTGTCTCCATCATGACTGGGTCAAACCCCCTACCCAGTCCACATTATCACCGTCTTCATCGTCACTGGGTCAAACCCCATACCCAGTCCACATTGTAACCGTCTTCCTCATCACTGGATTAAACCCCATACCCAGTCCACATTGTCACTCTCTCCATCATGACTGGGTCAAACCCCATACCCAGTCCAAATTGTTACTGTATCGATCATCACTGGGTCAAACCCCATACCCAGTCCACATTATCACTGTATCCATCATCACTGGGTCAAACCCCATACCCAGTCCACATTGTCATCGTCTCCATGTAGACCCCCAGGGAGAAGGCCCAACCCCAACTTTATCAATGGCAACATAGATTGAGCAAGAAACAGGAGTTTTGTTCGTGAGAGAGTCATAGATAATGCTGAAATGAAAACACTCTAGTGGTGGAACATAAAATGGGAATTTGAGCATGAAATCGAAAATTCTCAAACTTTCATTACAAAAACACAGGTTTTCATTTACATAGAGCCTTTTATGGATATCCCAAAGGACACTACAGCCAATTAAATATTTTTGAAGTTAAAATGAATGAGGAACATTAATGAGGAACACGCTCTATGGGTGTTCAATGTTAATGCCTTAAACAAAAAAACAGACAAGATCTATGCATGCTGCAAGTCAGAACCAAACTCAGAAATAGCTGGTAAAACTCAGTAGGTCAGGCAGCATCTGTAGAGAGAAAGCAGAGATGACATTAACTGTACTTTCTCTCCACAAACGCTGCCAGATATGCTGAGTTTTTCCAGCAATGTCTGATCTGACACATGGCCTCACTTGATCCAATGCTCCTGTTGCTGTAGTAGGTCAAAGTTCACACAGCTCCCACACTCAACACAAGTCTCAGTGCATGACCATCGAGGGAGGTGATGATGTAGTGGCAGTGGCAATAGATTAGTAATGCAGCATCCCAGGCTATTTTGTAAGGACGTTGGTTTGAATTCCACATTGGGCACATAGTAGCACCTGAATTGGATATAATAACCACGGCTGATTGTTGTAAAAACCCACTTGGTTCACTAATATACTTCAAGGGGAGAAAAATCTACCAGCGTCACCTGGTCTGCTGCCCATGTGACTGCGAACCCACAGTAATGTGGCTGACCCTTAACTGCTCTCTGGGGCAATTAGGGATGGGCAAAAGACATTGGCTGAGCTAGCAACAGCCATGTGCTATGAATGAAAAAAGCAAACTGTTCAAAGTTTGCAGTCATGTGCAAATAGTAAATGTAAAGCAGTTCCAGAAGTGTGGACTTGGTGCAGTCTGAAATGAATGGCCAGCAGCAACAAGGGGCATGTGTAAAACCTGGTTATACTGTCTCCGACTGAAATCGTTTGAACAAAATCTTGCACCATGAGAAATAAGATCTTCTTCCTGTGGATAGTAGTTCTGTATCAATATTTTTTATGACAGCTGTTTCTCTTTGAGTGCAAACATATTCATTCAGTTGATAATTCAATACTGGCAAACCTGTATAAAGGGATGGTTTGTACAGATGTCATTGCTTGGATACACCCAGTTCAGGCTCACACATGTTCCATGCGGTAAGACTTGAGTTGCAACACTTCGCATCATGTTGTACCTGCAAGTTGCAAACAATGAGATATTAAACCCTACATTAACCTAATGAGTAATTGTACAAATATTTGGCATCCCACCAAAATCTGACACGGTAGTAGTTGTCACCATTAGGGTGCTTTCTCTAACTTGGCAGCCATTTGGTGGTGCAGAATTTGAGCATTGCTGACAAAAAAAAAAGACGCATTTTATTGAAGCTTCTCATGTCAAGCTCAACTCACAATTCAAAGGCAAAAGCAATGTTTCTCCTGCATGGGAGGAGATTGCTGCTTAACAACTGTGCTGCCTGTGCCCAAGCCTTGTTCAACTACCCCCCACCACAATGAGCTGACCTACAGTTCTGGAGCCAATGTCTCAACATTCTCATTCATTGCTCAGTGGTTAGCACTGCTGCCTTAAACCACCAAGAACCTGGCTTCCATCCCATCCATGGGTAACAGTCTGTGTGGAATTTGCACATTCTCCCCGTGTCTGCATCGGTTTCCTCTGGGTGCTCCGGTTTCCTCCCAGAATCCAAAGATGTGCAATTTAGGTGGCTTGGCCATGCTAAATTGTCTGTAGTGTCCAGGGATGTGCCGGCTAAGTGGATTAGTCATGGGAAATGCAGGGCTAGGGTGGAATGTTCTTTGAAGTGTTGGTGTGGACTCAATGGGCCAAATGGCCTGCTTCCACACTGTAGGGATTCAATTCTATTCTATGATTCTCATTTACAAGTCACTCCATGGTTTCGCATCCCCCACACCCCCAACAATATGCCTACCCTCCTTGAGCCCTCTCTGAGATCCCTGCTCCAATTCAAACTCATTGTGAATGTTTCGAATGTCCTTTGCTATGACATTGAAACTGTGCTTTCAACTAGCTGGTGCCTAAGCTCTGGGATTCTTTTCCTAAATCTCTCTCTCTTCTCTTTTAAAACTGTCTACATAAGAACTGGTAGCAGAAGCGGGTTATCTGGTCTCTCAAACATGCTCTGCCAATCAGTGAGTTCATGGCGTGACCTGTTGAGGCCTTACCTTTACTTTCTGACTTGTTCCTATAGCGCTTGACCCTCAAGGATCTGTCTGGAATAAACTGCGGTGGCTGGAAATCTGAAACAAAAACAGAAACTGCTGGAGAAACTCAGCAGGTCTGGCAGCATCGGTGGAGAGAGAAATAGAGCTAATGTTTTGAGTCCTAGCACACTGTGTTCTGAAGAAGCATCATCTTTGCTTTCTCTCCACAGATGCTGCCAGACCCACTGCGTTTTTCCAGCAATTGCTGGTTCTGTTAAGAATTTGACTTGAATGATTCAGCAAGCCAGGCAGCGTCAGGAGGTGGGGAAGTCAATGTTTCCTGAGAGAAGATTTCTGGGGAAGGGTTACACCCAAAATGTTGACTTCTCCGCCTCCTGATGCTATCGTAAGGATAGATTGACGGGCAGAGGGGGTGGGGTGGCCTTGTTGGTAAGGGAGGATATTCAGTCCCTTGCGCGGGCAGACCTAGAGTCAGGGGATGTAGAGTCAGTGTGGATAGAGCTTCGAAACACTAAGGGTAAAAAGACCCTCATGGGAGTCATCTACAGGCCCCCAAACAGTAGTCTGGATGTTGGAGGTAAGTTGAATCAGGAGCTGAAATTGGCTTGTCGCAAAGATGTTACTACAGTTGTTATGGGGGATTTTAACATGCAGGTAGACTGGGAGAATCAGGATGGTATCGGGCCTCAAGAAAGAGACTTTGTGGAGTGCCTCAGAGATGGATTTTTAGAGCAGCTGGTGCTGGAGCCGACCAGGGATAAGGCGATTCTGGATCTGGTATTGTGTAACGAACCAGAATTGGACAGTGACCTCGAAGTGAAGGAGCCATTGGGAAGTAGTGACCATAATACAATAAGCTTCAATCTGCAATTTGAGAGGGAGTGGGTACAATCTGAAGTGACAATATTTCAGTTGAATAAAGGGAAATATGGAGCTATGAGGGAGCAACTGGCCAAAGTTCAATGGTTCAATACCTTAATAGGGAAGACCGTGGAGGAACAATGGCGGATATTTCTGTGTATGATGCAGAAGATGCAGGATCAGTTCATTCCTAAAAGGAAGAAAGATCCCAGGAGGAGACATGGGCGGCCGTGGCTGACGAGGGAAGTAAAGAAACATATAAGGTTAAAAGAGAAAAAGTATAACTTAGCGAAGATAAGCGGGAAAACGGAGGACTGGGAAGCTTTTAAAGAACAACAGAGGATTAGTAAGAAGGAAATACGCAGAGAAAAAATGAGGTACGAAGGTAAACTGGCCAAAAATATAAAGGAGGATAGTAAAAGCTTTTTTAGGTATGTCCAAGGCAAAAAAATGGTTAGGACAAAAATTGGGCCCTTGAAGACAGAAGCAGGGAACGAAGAAATGGCAGAGGAATTAAGTGGGTACTTCAGATCTGTGTTCACTGGGGAAGACACAAGCAATCTCCCTGAGGTAACAGTGGCTGAAGGACCTGAACTTAAGGGAATTTCTATTTGCCAGGATTTGGTGTTGGAGAGACTGTTAGGTCTGAAGGTTGATAAGTCTCCGGGACCTGATGGCCTGAATCCCAGGGTACTGAAGGAGGTGGCTCGGGAAATCGTGGATGCGCTGGTGATTATTTTCCAGAGTTCAATAGAATCGGGGTCGGTTCCTGAGGATTGGAGGGCGGCTAATGTTGTGCCACTTTTTAAGAAGGGTGGGCGGGAGAAAGCAGGAAATTATAGACCAGTTAGTCTGACCTCAGTGGTGGGAAAGATGCTGGAGTCTATTATAAAGGATGAAATTACGGCACATCTGGATAATAGTAACAGGATAGGACAGAGTCAGCATGGATTTATGAAGGGGAAATCATGCTTGACTAATCTTCTTGAATTTTTTGAGGATGTAACTCGGAAGATGGACGAGGGAGATCCAGTGGATGTAGTGTACCTGGACTTTCAGAAAGCTTTTGATAAAGTCCCACACAAGAGGTTAGTGAGTAAAATTAGGGCGCACGGGATTGGGGGCAAAGTACTAGATTGGATAGAGAATTGGTTGGCTAATAGGAAACAAAGGGTAGTGATTAACGGCTCCATTTCGGAATGGCAGGCAGTGACCAGTGGGGTACCGCAGGGATCCGTGCTGGGACCGCAGCTTTTTACAATATATGTAAATGATATAGAAGATGGTATCAGCAATAACATTAGCAAATTTGCTGATGACACAAAGCTAGGTGGTAGGGTGAAATGTGATGAGGATGTTAGGGGATTACAGGGTGACCTGGACAAGTTAGGTGAGTGGGCAGATGCATGGCAGATGCAGTTTAATGTGGATAAATGTCTGGTTATCCACTTTTGTGGCAAGAACAGGAAGGCAGATTACTACCTCAATGGTATCAAATTAGGTAAAGAGAGATCTGGGTGTTCTTGTCCACCAGTCAATGAAGGCAAGCATGCAGGTACAGCGGGTCGTGAAGAAGGCTAATAGCATGCTGGCCTTCATAACAAGAGGGATTGAGTATAGAAGCAAAGAGGTGCTTCTGCAGCTGTACAGGGCCCTGGTGAGACCACACCTGGAGTACTGTGTACAGTTCTGGTCTCCAAATTTGAGGAAAGACATTCTGGCTATTGAGGGAGTGCAGCGTAGATTCACGAGGTCAATTCTTGGAATGGCAGGATTGCCTTACACGGAAAGACTGAAGCGACTGGGCTTGTATACCCTTGAGTTTAGAAGACTGAGAGGGGATCTGATTGAAACGTATAGGATTATGAAAGGACTGGACACTCTGGCAGGAGGGAACATATTTCCGTTGATGGGGGAATGCCGAACCAGAGGACACAACTTAAAAATACGGGGTAGACCATTTAGGACAGAGATGAGGAGAAACTACTTCACCCAGAGAGTGGTGGCTGTGTGGAATGCTCTGCCCCAGAGGGCAGTGGAGGCCCAGTCTCTGGATTCATTTAAGAAAGAATTGGATAGAGCTCTTAAAGATAGTGGAGTCAAGGGGTATGGAGATAAGGCTGGAACAGGATACTGATTAGGAATGATCAGCCATGATCATATTGAATGGCGGTGCAGGCTCGAAGGGCAGAATGGCCTACTCCTGCATCTATTGTCTATTGTCTATTGTCTATTGTCTGATGCTGCCTGACTTGCTGTGTTCTTCCAGCGTCCTGCCTGTCTATCTTGGATTCCGTCATCTGCAGCTTTTTTTTGTCTCTTGAATGATTCTCCGATGTGGAAGGGAATTCCAAACGCCAACAATCCTCGACAAGGCATTTGTGAGCCAGATGAGTTTATTTATACAACAATCAATAACAGCTGATGTGGACACCTTTATTAAAATTAGTTTTGCGATCCAGATTTTTACTAATTGAATTCAAATTCCTTCAGCTACCATGGTGAGATTTGAACCCACGTTCTCTCAGTATTAATTTGGACCTTGGGATTACTAGTTTAGTAACAATACTGAAACATCATCATCGCCCTTAACATTTCCATGGAAGCCTGGTGGAAAGTAAATGTCTGTAGTCTGTACATTTTACCAGAAAGAATGTGGTCTGCATATTGACAACTGTTGAACCACTGGTGTAAACTGTTTAGTGCCCTTTAAATGCCACTTCATTTGCATCACGTCCTGTTAATGCCACCCCCATGCTCGCTGATCTAGTTGCTTCCTGCCTGAGCAATGCCCCAATTTAAAGTTCTCATCACTCCTCCTATGACACCATCCTTTCCTAGCTGTACATTTGGTGAGGCCACATTTGGAGTATTGCAAACCATTCTGGTTGCCCCGCTGTGGGAAGGATGTTATTAAACCGGAGAGAGGATAAAAAAAACGATTTACCAGGATGTTACCAGGACTGGAGGGTTTGAGATATCAGGAGAGGCTAGGACTTTTTTCCCTGGAGTGTAGAAGGCTGAGGGGTGACCTTTTAGAGGTTTATAAAATTATGAGGGGCATAGATTAGGTGAATAGCCAGTTTTTTGTCTCTAAGGTAGGGGGGGGGCCAAAACTAGAGGGCATATGTTTAAGGTGAGGGGGGAATGATTTAAAAGGGACCTGAGGGGCAACTTATTCACACACATAGTGGGTGTATGTGGAATGAGCTGCCAGAGGAAGTGGTAGATGCAGGTACAGTTACAACATTTAAAAGACATTAGACAGGTACACGGAAAGCAAATGTTCAGAGGGATATGAGCCAAATGCAGGCAAATGGGACTAGTTTAGGAAACCTGTTTGGCATGAACAAATTGGGCCGAAGGGCCTGTTTCAGTGCTGTATACCTCTATGACTCTATCTCTATAACCTCCTCCAGACTTTGCAACCTTCCTTAAACTCTGGCCTCTAGCACAGCCTCAGTTTTCATTACTCTGCCTTATGCTGCCAATTCTCTCCTTAAACCTCAGTGATTCTCCATGCTTCTTCAGGACAATGTTTGAAATCTATATTCCCACCAATGTTTTTGGTAAACTAAAATAATGTCCCCCCAACATAGAAAATAGGTGCAGGAGGAGGCCATTCGGCCCTTTGAGCCTGCCACCACCATTCAAAATGATCATGGCTGACCATGCAATCTCAGTATTCCATTTCCGCGCTCTCCCCCTACCCATGATCCCTTTGGCTGCAACGGCCACATCCAGTTGCCTCTTGAATATATCTAACGAACTGACCCCCAACAGCTTCCTGTCGGAGAGAATTCCACAGGTTCACAATTCTCTGAGTGAAGAAATTCTTCCTCATCTCAGTCCAGAAAGGCCTACCCCTTATTCTTAAACTGTGACCCCTAGTTCTGGACTTGGCCAACCTCAGGAACATTCTTCCCACATCGAGCTTGTCCAGTCCCATCAGGGTTTTATATGTTTCCATGAGATAACCCCTCATTCTTCTAAATTATTGTAACAGCTTGATATCAAACTCCAGAACCTTTCGAAAGTACTTGGATGAGCACTTAAAATGCCATAACAATCAAGGCTTTGGGCCTAGTGCTGGGAAGTGGGACTCATGTAGATTTATTGCAGTTTTTGTCAGTTCAGATCTGATGGGCCGAAGAGCCTCCTCTGTACTGTATGATTTGTTCAATAACGCTCCTGCAAATGCCTTGGGACACTTTCTACTTCAAACGTCCTATGAAAATGTTGATGTTGTTCAAGTAACAAGTATAAAATAACTATTTATCTCTCTATAAATACCTATGTTTGTTTATGTATTCCACACAGTGTGTCACGGCTGTTTAGCACACTGTCACTATTAAAATGGATGCTTTTATTGACCCAATTAAGCAGTCGTCTTTATCCAGCCCAGACTGCAGGGTTCAATTCCATTTTAATTTAGATGTTAGAAAATACATCTGTTGAACTTGAGTGTTCTAAAGAGCTAGGCAAAAGTGAGGACTGCAGATGCTGGAAACCAGAGTTTGGATCAGAGTGATGCTGGAAAAGCACAACAGGTCAGACAGCATCCGAGGAGCAGGAAGATCGATGTTTCAGGCAAAAGCCATTCATCAGGAATAGAGCTGCAGATAAATTATAGCTGCATGGTGAGTTATTGTTAGTCCCTTTCAAGATCGATTCACTGTGTTTACGTCAAAAGGCAAGATTTTAGTTGCATATAATCCTGCGAATTTGAAATGGCCCCTTGCTCAAAGAGAGTCAAATCGTCAACAAGTTTGAGTTAAGTCAACAGCCTTACAATACATGGGGTTGGTGTACCATTTTTAACAGAGAACTTGAAGCAAGCAACTTCAAGTCAAGAGAAGCTGACTGTATTCATGATAAAATCAACGAGGTAAAAACAATAACTGCAGATGCTGAAAACCAAATTCTGGATTAGTGGTGCTGGAAGAGCACAGCAGTTCAGGCAGCATCCAAGGATGCTGCCTGAACTGCTGTGCTCTTCCAGCACCACTAATCCAGAATGTATTCATGATAAAGACAAGTGAATACCAAGGATTGGATTTTCTAATCCACTCAGTCCTTGTTGGTTTGAGCACGTTGGTCAGGGAGGATGGAGGAGTATACAAGCAATATACAACATTCAACAAGGCCAGTAGACTCTGGACCAAACCCAACCAGATCTGCGTTAGACAGTACGTGGGGGTGCAGAGGCACAGGATTATTTTCCAAATTTGAATTTTTTAACATCATTGTCTAAAAAAAAAGAACATCAATTGACTTGTTAACAAACCATTGGACCCTATAGTGTGATGGAATTGAGACCCTGGAGCCAACCCTTGCGATGATGATTCGGAACTGCACATCACACCTTTTCTTTCTGATTACAGAAGAACTAAAAATGAATCAAAATAAAAATCTTACACTATTGAAATTGCAAGAAATCTAGAAGTAATTGTGAAACTTGAAAGGATTCAGAAAGGTTTCACAAGGATGTTGCCAGAGTTGGAGGGTTTGAGATATAGGGAGAGGTTGAGTAGGCTGAGGCTGTTTTCCCTGGAGTATCGGAGGCTGAGGGGTGACCTTATAGAGGTTTATAAAATCATGAGGGGCATGGATAGGATAAATAGACAAGGTTTTTTTTTCCCTGGGATGGGGAGTCCAGAACTAGAGGGCATAGGTTTAGGGTGAGAGGGGAAAGATATAAAAGAGACCTAAGGGGCAACTTTTTCAAGGTGGTGAGTGTGTGGAATGGGCTGCCAGATGAAGTGGTGGAGGCTGGTACAATTGCAGCATTTAAAAGGCATCTGGCTGGCTATATGATTAGGAAGGGTTTGGAAGGATATGGGTCAAATGCTGGCAAATGGGACTAACTTATGATACTAGTTATTTATTTGACATCTGATCAGCATGGATGAGATGGACCGAATGGTCTGTTTCCATGCTGTACAACTCTGAGTCTAAATCTAGAAATAAGCCTGAATCGCAGGAGCAGCTGCAAGATCCACACTAATCTCAGTCCACTGTCTTAAAGCTAACCACAGTGTGTCACAACTGGGGCTGCAGATGGTTAATATTGGCCATCAGCCCCACGTTATCCCATGCCCTGGGAAATCCAGCCCACACCTTGAAATGTAACCTTGGTAATCAATGCACAAATTAATCCACAATTCTTCTTTTAGCCTTTAATTGTATGCTTTAACTAACAGAAAAAAACAGGTGGAGGTTGGGTGGGGATGGAGAAAGCTGTTAGGCAAGCATGCGAAACTATAGCACAGGAAAAGGCCATTTGGTCCATCAGCCCTGTGATAGCTAAAGCTTCACAACAATACACCTTCCTACCTTGCAAGCCCCTGGGGACAAAGAAAACAGTAGAAAACCAGAGCTAATACTATTCTGGAAAATGTTCTAGAAAGTTCCTCATCTTAGACAATCCAAACCCAGTCCAGGAGATCAGCTCAAGCAATTGCAAACTGACACCCACCCTGTTAGATTTCAGGACATAGAATCCTTAATGTGTAGAAGCAGGCCATTCAGCCCATCAAGTCCACACCAATCCTCCAAAAAGAATCCCACCTTATAACCCTGTATTTATCATGGCTAACCTACCCAGCTTGATAACCTTGGGGCAATTTAACACGGCAAATCCATCTCACCTGCACACCTTTGGACTGTGGGAGGAAATGGAAGCACCTGGAGAAACCCATGCCATCACAGGCAGTTGCCCGAGGTTGCATTTGAACCCCCGATCCCTGGTGCTGTGAGGCAGCATTGCTAACTGCTGAGCCACTGTGCCACCTCTCAAACTCAAGAGCATCAAAAGAAGTGATTAGGACAGTGAGTTGTAATTTTTCCACTGATGAACTAGAGAAGGATTTTTTTGCTAAGACCATCACCTAATAAGGAACCAATGTCACTCAATTGCACTTTAAATAACATCTGATGAATATCAATGCATCCGTTGCTATAATTAAACCCTGTATAGGCCATGGTTGATTTAATAATGGACTTACATTTCCTAATTACTTTTCCTTAAGAATTCTGTTGACTGAGTTAATTTTTTTTCTGAAAGCAATTAACTGTTGGTTTAATTAAACAACTATATGGTTGTAGCCCTGAATTTTAAGAAATCTAATATATAGAGTATTTAATGTAATCATTCATAAAATAAAAGTGGAATTTAAAAACAAATTCATTCATTTGATGTGGACTTTGCTGACTGGGCCAGCATTTATTTCCCATCGTAATTGTTCTTCAGACAGTGGGGGTGAGCTGCCATCTTGATCTGTTGCAGTCCATATGCTGTGGGTAGACCCACAATGCCCATAGGAAGGGAATTTCAGGATTTTGACCCAGTGACACTAAAGAAACTGCGATATATTTCCTAGTTGGGATAGTGAGTGGCTTGGAGGGGACTTTGCAAGTGGTGATGTTTCCATATGCCTGCTGCCCTTGTCCTTCTAGATAGAGGGATCCAGCACGGAAACAGACCCTTCAGTCCAACTAGTCAACACCAACCAGGTTCCCAAACTAAACTAGTCCCGCTTGCCTGTGTCTGGCCTTTATCTCTCCAAACCTTTCCTATTCGTGGACTCATCCAAATGTCTTTTAAAAGTTGTAACTGTACCGGCATCCACCACTTCCTCTAGCAGTTCATTCCACACACAAACCACCCTCTGTGTAAAAATGTTGTCTGGTATGTCCTTTTTCAAACTTTCTCCTCTTACCTTAAAAATATGCCCTCCAGTTTTGAACTCCCCCAACCCAGTGAAAAGACCCCTGCTATTAACCCAATCTGGGGTGCTCATGATTTTATAAACTTCTACAAGCCCCTCAACCTCCTATGCTCCAGTGAAAAAAGTCCCAGCCTCTCCAGCCTATTTTTACAACTCGAACATTTCATTTTCAGCAATAATGTGGTAAATCTTTTCTGAATCCTCTCCAGTTTAATAATATCCTTCCTATAGCAGAGCAACCAGAACTGGACACAGTGCTCCAGAAAAGGCCTCACCAACGTCCTGTAAAACCTCAACATGATGGTGGTAGTCATGGGTTTGGAAAGTGTTGCTTTCGACACCTTCGTGATTTCTGCAGTGCATCTTATAGATAGTACACACTGCTGCTACTGAGCGTCGGTGGTGGAGGGAGTGAACATTTGTGGACTTGGTGTTAATCAAGCAGGTTGCTTTGTCAAGGATGGTGTAGAATGTCTTGAGTGTTATTGGAGTTATACCCATCCAGGCAAGTGATGAGTATCCCATCACAGTCCTGACTTGGGCCTTGTAGATGGTGGACGCACTTTGAGGATTCAGGAGGTGAGTTACTTGCTTCATGATTCCTAACCTCTAACCTGCTCTGTGGCCACAGTAGAGACATTAGAGTCATAGAATTGTACAGCAAAGTAAAAGGTCCTTTGGTCCAACTCATCCACGCCGACCAGATGTCCTGAATTAACCTAGTCTCATCTACCAACATTTAGTCCATATCCCTCTAAACCCTTCCTATTCATATACCCAACCAGCTGCCTTTTAAATGTCATAATTGTACCAGCCTCCACCACTTCCTCTGGCAGCTCATTCTATACATGCATCACCCTCTGTGTGAAAATGTTGCCTGTTAGATCCCTTTAAGATCTTTCCCCGTTGAGCAGAAGACATAAAAGTTTGTATACATGCACTTGTATAGTATGATCTACCTGTAAAGCGCATAAGACAGCACTTTTCACTGTACCTCAGTACATGTGATAGTAATAAATCAAATCAATTATTGCTGTTCCCCAGCTCTGTCTACTGCCATGATATTTTGGACAAGAAACATTTATATGCCTTTAAAGCTGTAATGTATCAACACTATTCATATTAATGACTCCCGACCCACAACTCGAGATGTGGTTTGGCTACCTCTCGGCACTGCACTGATGTGTCAGCCAAGATGATGTGCAAAGTGATGATGATTGATTCCAAAATGTACCAACTGAGGTGATTCCAATATAACGTGGAGAACAACTCTGTGACTAGTGTTGAGAAGAAAGCCAGTCAAACAGCAGAGCACTCTTCCAAGCCAACATGACCAGCACCAAGACCCCAACTGCACAGAGCCAGACCTGGGGGTGGCAAGGCAACACAGTGGTTTGCACTCTACTACCACCACTGGCAGTGCATTCCGTGCACACGCCACTCTCTGCATAAAGAACCTATCTCTGATATCTCCCCTAAATCTTCCATAAATCGCCTTAAAATTGTGCCCGCTCATGATATCCATTTCCACCCTGGGAAATACCTTCTGACCATCCACTCTATCTATGCCTCTCATCATTTCATCGATCTTGGTCTTGGAAATCCAGTTCACTCAGCGTCCCTCCTAGCTCTCTGGGGGACAGAGTTCCAGATTTCCATTGCCTTTTGTCTGAAAAATACATTTCCCAATAACAGTCCTCAGATTTTATTTTGAGATTGTGTCATCTTACTTTGCTTTCCACAGCAGGGGAAATATTTTTGCTGTACCTAACTGCTCGGTGGCTCAAATATCTTTGCTGCCTCACAGCACCAGGGACCAGGGTTCAATTCCAGCCCTCGGGAAACTGTCTGTGTGGAGTTTGCACATTCTCCCTGTGGCTGTGTAGGTTTCTTTAGGGTGCTCTGGTTTCTTCCCACAATCTAAAGATGTGCAGGTTAGGGTGGATTGGCCATGGGAAATTGCCCACAGTGTCCAGGGATGTGCAGGCTAAGTAGATTAGCCATGGGAAATACCAGAGATAGGATAGGGGGCATGGGTCTGGTTGGGATGCTATTCAGAGGGTTGGTGTGGACTCAATGGGTTCAATGTCCTGCTCCCACTTTGTAGGGATTCGATGGTGGGTAGGACATGTTCCCAACACCAGATTCCTGCAGCAGGTGCTCTGCCTGGAACTCCCCCTGGCTGGAGACATCCAGGAGGACAGTGGAAATACTTTACGGATATCCTCAGAGCCTTCCTGAAGAGGTCAGCCATCCCCAGCAGCTCAGGAATGACCTCAGCTTGAACTCAACCAGAAGGAGGAAAGCTCACTTGAGAGGGCACACTGGACATTGAGAATCCATGTCAGGGATGTGCAGAGGTGCAGTTGACTTCAGGAAAGATCACTAACCACTCCCGAGAACCACTTTATTGTTTTGGGCTCAGCAGTAAAGGTACGAGAGGCTCTGCATTCCACATTATACATAGCTTCTTATACAGCTTCTGAAGGGATCATTAAGAAGAAAGATTTTGGCGATTAGAGAGAAATGCAAACAAATTGGCATTCAGAATATCGCTGGATAGACTAATGCTTTTGGAAAGGAAGTAAATCTTAAAACATTTGAAAAATATCCAGTAGTATCTATCTTCATTTGGAATAATACCCTATTATCATTGCATGATCAGAGCTAATTTCAGTATAAATTTGCTACATTCCTAAAGAGAACAGGCATTGATATATGGTGTTAGAACATGCAGGAATTACACAGTATTGTGAAAACCTGTGATTCAGTTTTATATCTGTACACTCCTTAATGTAGTGTGTCAAGGCATTGCAACATTTTAATTAATTTTTGGTAGTCTGTATTATTTAATGTTTTAACCAGGTGTACACCTGCCTATATAATGCATTTCCAATAATCAGAACTAGAATTTAACACAGAGCTACAATTAAATCTTCCTGTCTAGACTGTGAATATAATCTATTTTAGTTCCTTCAATTCTCTTTGTGAATGTTATTATATGCTGGTGTCTGTTGCTTCTACATTTCAATATAACCTCCTGATAAAAAAGGTAAAAGTAGAGAGTCATCTTCTAAGACGTCAAAAATTGTGACAGGAGACATAGCTTTTCTGTTTTCAAAAGTTATATTTTTATTCATTAAAGATATTCATGTTCATTACGTGGTGGTTCCAATTTGATGTCAGAAAGTGCAATTCAGTTTAAACTCTCCCAGTTCAGTCTCTGACACTCTGAACTATGTTGATATTCTTCCAAACATGTTAGATTTACAACATGCATTTCATTGTCATCCAGACCCTGGGTGCATTAACTGCGGAAAAAAAGTTAAGTGACAACAGATAAAAGTCACAAAGGACCTTGTACAAATATTGTGTGAAACCAGATACTGACTAACTGCACTGAAGCCAGTTTCGTCCATCTAGGTCTGTTCTCCTGTACAGCCCCCTTTCCCCTTCACTCTGTGTGAACCGTGCTCTGCTACCTTGAGGACCCCTAGAGACACCACACATGCACGACCTTCACTGATCCAGGAGCTGTGGCTGCTGCTGACCACGAAACTATGAACTAGGCAGAAGGTACCGAACCTTGAACACACGCACCAACAGGTTCAAGACCAGCTTCTTCCCTGTCGTTATCAGACTGCTGAATGGATCTCTCTAACTTCAAATAATGTTGACCTTCCTCTGTGCACCTCAGTTATAACCTGGATATCTTGCTCTGTCTAAACACCAATGATCTGTATGTCCTTGTTTGCTATGATCTGCCTGTAAAAACAAAGCTTTTCACTGTACTTAGGTATGTGTGACTACAATAAATCAAATCAAATCAAATCAAGAATTGTGCCTGCTAATTGTACTTGTGATGGTTGGAAGTGTTATCTGGAAGACGAGGCCACACACTCACTGATAAAGTTGATAAATGCTCAGGCACCTTTCTATGTAGCATCAGTGTCTTGCTGGTCAGTGAACAGGTATGTTCTTTCAAAATGCAGCTTCCCCATTAGTGTGTTTGATTGGCAAAATGGAACAAGTAAAAGCAGACAGGCAGAAAAAAAAGAGTGGGTGAAATTTTAAGATTCAATACTTGGCATAACATGTTCTACCTGTAGCCACACCTAAAGCCTTCTGTCATGTTTCCACTGTGTAATCAACTGGAATCTGGAATTAGCAGAAGATTTTCATAGATTTAGACCTTGAGATGTACAGCAAGGAAACAGACCCTTCAGTCCAAATCTTCCATGCCAACCAGATATCCTAAATTAACCTCGTCCCATTTGCCAGCATTTGGCCCATATCCCTCTAAACCCTTCCTATTCATATATCCATGTAGATGCCTTTTTAAATACCGTAGGGAGACGATAATTGAATGCTATATACCAAAAATGGCCTAACCAATCTCCTGAACAGCCGCAACATGAGCTCCCAACTCCTATCATCAAGGATTTAAGGATTTATAAGGGTTTTATTGTAAACCTTCAGCTTAGCACAAACACCAGTTTCCAACTTTCCCTTCTGCATCATTTCCCTGTTCCAGAAACCAGCTCTCTACGGGGGGAGAAACCAACTCTTTACAGATGTACTTTTTATAAAGTCAAACAAGAAATACTGCACACCAGGAGTACTATAAACATAACACCAAAAGGCAGAAACTTAGCAGAAAGAGGAATTAAATCAAATTACTTGAATAGTTTATTTATGTGTGGAATCAATAGGAATTCCAACTGTTCAGCCAAATCACAATCACAATTTTCACACGACTGCACAAAACCAAAAACACCCCCACTGACTGAAATCCATGACATTTCATGAGTTTTCTGTGGAAAAACATTTCATAAAAAAGCTTCTGAAGAGGAACTGGAAAGCAGTGACAAATCAACTGAATCTGGTCATGAAGTCATAGAGTCAGGTGAGGAAAGCTACATTAGTCAGTCAAGTACAATCGAGACAGAGGCTTCAAATCTAATTTAAAGGTGTCTGACTGGATCATATTACACATTAAGCGCTTGTGTTAACATCTGGATCAGTCTTTGAAGCTGCAGAACAATTATTGCATTCATTATAGATCAATAAAATGGCATGCCCTCTCCAATGGGATCTGCAAGCAAGTAGCCAGCTAAAATAAACAGTAAAATATGGTTTTATGGTCTTGCATCATTCATTCAAAGAGGGCAGCCACAAAATCACTGAAAGATGTGCTTGAAGTGTTGAATTTTTTGGCATGAGCTACTCAGAATGAAGGACAAACCTTGATAGACCTTGACATGTTAATTAATCTCAAAATCAGAAAGGTTTAAAACAAGGAAGATGACAAATAATTTTTCGAGTAATGGATTACCCAGTAACTACCTCGATTTGCATCTTGAATACACTCAACGACTGTTCTTTCATAGCTTGTTGGGTGGAGAATTCAAAAGATTCACAAGAAAACAAGTTTTCCTCATTCTGAGTTCCAAATGGCTGTTCACCTTCTTCAGAGAGTGTGATCTCCGGTGCTTTTTCAGACTTTTTTAAGGGGTGTGGGTGTAACCAGCTAAGTGTCCCTTACTGCCCGTCCCTAGTTGCCCTTGAGAAACCGATGAGGAACTGAACCATGGCAGTTCCTGAGGCATGGGAACAGAGTGGATACTGAAGGAAACCATCCTTCCTAGTCAAGCCCCTTCATAAAAGTATTAGATAATAGATCATGGCTTTTCTGTATTTTAACTTCATATTACACAGCTTGGGACTATTACTCCTAATACTCTAGCCCAACAAAAAATTATCAACCTCAGTTACTGATGCCTGTCCTCAGTGGCTTTGGTCTAGAAAATGTGAATATTTAAGACTGCTATTCTGCAGTTGGAATGGATTCAGGCACATGATAGGTGACCTCTGATTGTTTGGAACTATTACTAAATACAAAGCAAGAAAGCCTTTTCTTTTGGCACAAGCAAAATAAAATAATTGCTTAAATGCTGTTGGATATGATGAAGTGCTGGTGTATTGACCAGGCCTCAGACTTGCCCAGGAAAGGAGCTGAAAACCTCATTGTAAAGTTCCTTTATGGTGGCCTTTGCATTTCACAGGCAACAAGTCACGTTTCCACAGTAACAACGCTGGGCCTGTCAAGACAATGTCCCTTATTCCCATGTGTAACAGTGGAGTAATTGTACAATCTTCAGCTATTGTCAGAGGAAAACATCTTCAACATTATTTCTATGCGCACCATGGTTAAAGGAATGACAATAGCTCAACAAAGATGAAAAGGCAGCATCATTTCTAATGCATCAGCTTTTAAAAAAAGCTCCTTTGTTATATTTCATTACACCCAAGAAATTGCCTTTGCACACACAACTTTCTAGCAAGCCACTCGTGGTATCAATTCCTTTTTAACAAATTATTACATTTGATTCAGCTAAGTGTCATAAATAAGCTAAATTTCAGAACTGGTGCACTGACTCTAACTTGATTGGGGATTGTGCAGGATCAATTATTTTCGAATTACTTAAAACTAAGTGGAGGAACTTTAATGCCAAGTATTTAGAGAAATAGCGCAAATTTGTTAAAGTGGTGTGATCGGACTTTGAGCATGAGGACAGCTTTGCACAAAAGGGACTGCTGCGTCACTGCTTATGAGAATTGATGCATTGTGTCGTGAATGCACAAGTCAGGAGCGTCATGTAATACCCACCACTGGCCTGGATGAGTGCAGCTCCAACATGAGAGAAGCTCGACACCATCCAGGACAAGCAGTATGTCTTTTTGGCAATCTATCAAAGCCCCCCACCCCCCCCCCCCCCCCCCCCCCCCCCCACCACCGATGCACAGTGCGGAGTATGTATCATTTACAGGATGGACTGCAGCAACTCACCAAGGCTTCTTCCAGCCCCTGACCTCTACGAAGGATGAGGACAGCAAATGCAAGTGGACGCAGCCACCTGAAAGGTCACCTCCAAACCACACACCATCCTGAAAGATATTGCTGTTCCTGCACTGTTGTAGGAACATAAGACCAGGAATAGGCCATTCAGCTCATTGAGTCTGCTCTGTCATTCAGTACAATCACAGTTGAACATCTACTGCAATGTATTTTTCTCACACTACTTTCATATCCCATTATGTCACCCTGCTAATCCATACTTTAATCATCCTCAATGGCAGTTTCCATAGTCCTCTGGGATAGAGAATTCCAAAGCTTCACCATCCTGTAAGTAAAAGAAATTCTCCTGATCTTGGTCCTCAATGACTTCCCTAGATCTATGTTCAGGAATCCTTTTTGAAGCAGAAATACATTGGACATTTTACAAGAAACTGCCTGAGTCCTGGACAATTACTTCCCAATATGAAGCAATTTTGGCAGTAAACTAGCAAAATCAGGTATGTTGCTCTTTGTCCCACAGCACTTTCAACTTTCACTTTTCTGAATGATTTTTTTCCCCAATGTCTCTCCTTGATCTGCTGAGTTTATTTTTCAACAAACTCCTTCCATTTCCAGATTCCACTCTGAAGAGTCAATAGAAACACAGCACTTCGAGAAGCACTGCCAACATACGCAAGGATCTACCCAAATTTTGAAATGGTATCCCCTGGTTCTAGATTCCCCAACCAAGGGAACAATCTTACCTGCATCGACCCTGTCTGTCCTTTTCAGTATTTTGTAGACTTTAATGAGCTCACCCTGCATTCTTCAAAAGTCCAGAGAATGCCAATAATGCCATTTACCAAAGCTCTCTCCTCCATTATCACGCTAAGGTTCCGCTAGGCAATTCACTAACGTTTTCTTGGAACTTCCATCTTTGGGTAACTGTCACAGAATGACTTTCTGATCTTTAAATACATCTTCACAAACTAACCAAAGCCCTACGGCTTCTATTTTGAAATGCAACTTTCCAAAATGATAAAATATGAATTATACACCTTTCATCATAATTACCATAGAGTCTACACTTCAACAATTACTTATTTTGCTTTGGGATGCTTTTGAAAAAAAGCTGTGTTCAGAATTTTCTTATTCACTTGCGAGATAGGAGTGCCACTGGTTGGGCCAGCATTTATTACCTGTCCCTAAGCACTCTTGAGATGGTGGTGGCGAACTGCTTCTTGAATCACTGCAGTCCATGTACACAATGCCCTTCGGGAGGGAATTCCAGGATTTTGACCCAGCAACAGCGAAGGAACTGCGACATATGTATCGAAGTCAGGATGGTGACGGCTTGGAGGGGAACTTGCAGGGAGTGGTGTTCTCCTATATCTGCCGCCCTCGTCTTTCTAGAGGTAAACGGTCACAGGTTTAGAAGGTGCTATTTAAGAATCTTTGGAGAACAATACTCTGAGCTGTAAGTTTTGAATAACCTCCCCACTTCAGATGCTGCATTTCAAAGTGCCATAAGTATGAACAAAATGAGGAGGGAAAACAAGTCTGATGATCTCCTCGGATTTGGATCCAAAACTTTTCAAGCGCCTCTCAAACACACGCTTCCTGCAGCAACAGTAGTTAGCTCCTGAAAGATGGATGTTTACATACAGCAGCAAGACTTAGTGGTCGTTAAAGAAAAAGCCTGAGCATAATTAATCTTTCACAGGAGAATAATAGAGTCAGAGATACATGGCTCAACATGCCTGGAAGAATGCAAAAGTATATCATTACCTCACAGGAGATCTGCAAGTAAGCCGTAAAGCTATTGATTTCAATCACAGTTCTCCCTTAAGTTCATTTCCTGTGTAAATTCTAGCATTTAAGGATAAAACAGTCCCCTTTTAAAAAATAATCTTTAATGGATTTCTATCATTCGCAAAACATTTTATTGGGCAGCTGCAACCATTCATTTAAAGCACAACTCCAGCTTGAGCTACAACTATTGATTGATGTTGACCATTTGAATATTGAAAGATGCTTTTAGCACATTAGCAAAAGAGACATTCTGCAGTTTTTCCACCTCCTCCATCCAATCTCCTCCCCTAATATTAGGGTCCTTTTGTAAATTATGGGATTGCTTGAATACCTCTTGAGCACTCTTCATTAGCAGGAAGTGCTTTGGGTCAGTCTTTAAGTTGGGAAAGGTGGTTTTAGAAGGGTTATGTTTCTATTGACTCCTCTGAGTGGAATCTAGAAGTTTCCTGGTCTTTAACTCAGCAGATCAAGGAAAGGAAAAAAATGGTTAAGAGAAATACATTGTAAAGTGAAAGCACTGTGGGACAAGGAGCAACAAATCTGATTTTGCTGTTTTCATATTTGGAAACGATTGTCCAGGACTCAGGCAGTTTTCTGCAAAATGCCCAATCTGTTTCTATTTCAAAAAGGAGTCCTGAATACAGATCTCAGGTATCACAGCAACATGCATGTAAACTTCCAGCAGGAGTCACTAGGTCATTAAGTCATTGTGGCACAGAAGGTAACTATGTGGCCCTTTAATATTGCGTGCAATTCTGGTCTTCCTCCTATCGATAGGATGTTGTGAAACTTGAAAGGATTCAGAAAAGATTTACAAGGATGTTGCCAGAGTTGGAGGGTTTGAATAGGGAGAGGCTGAATAGACTGGGGCTGTCTTCTCTGGAGCATCAGAGGCTGAGGGGAGACCTTAAAGATGTTGATAAGATCATGAGGGTCATGGATAGGGTAAATAGACAAAGGTCTTTTCCCTGGGTTGGGGGGAGTCCAGAACTAGGGGGCATAGGGTTCGGGTGAGAGGGGAGAAATTTAAAGGGGACCTTAAGGGGCAACGTTTTCACGCAGAGGGTGGTACGTGTATGGAATGAGCTGCCAGAGGAAGTGGTGGAGGCTGGTACAATTACAACATTTAAAAGGCATTTGGATGGGTATATGAATAGGAAGGATTTGGAGGGATACAGGCCAAAGGTGACTCGATTAGGTTGGGATATCTGGATGAGTTGGACTGAAGGGTTTGTTTCCATGTTGTACATTTCTATGAACCTATGAGTCATGTTGGCTTGCTGTGGTTCAGATTTGCCCGATTCCCCTGCTCTATTGTTGTAGCTCAGTGAGTTTATTTCACTGAATAAGAACATTCTTCTTCACATCTTCTCTGTAACTCTTGTCTAAAACCTTAAATCCATAACACCTAGATCTTTCACCCAAAGTCTCAGAAGACCATAGGGCTGCTCCCTCATTCAGGACAGATGACTGCTGACGGGTTTCTCTGGAGGATCACCACATCTCAGGCAAGGGGAGAGGTTGAGAAGGTAGTACCTTCCTACACAGGGTTGAACCTGTGCTGTCAGCATCACACTGCATCAGGAAAGTAGATGTTTTACCATGAGCTAACTGAAACAGCTTTTGTCGTAATCAACCTGTCCCTCAGGCCTCTGTGCTCCAAGAAGAACATCAGCTTCACCAACCTGGGTGGCACAGTGGTTAGCACTGCTGCCTCACAGCACCAGGGTCCCAGGTTTGATTCCAGCCTTGGGTGACTGTCCATGTGGAATTTGCACGTTCTCCCTGTGCCTGCGTGGGTTTCCTCCAGGTGCTCTGGTTTTCTCCCACAGTCCAAAGATGTGCAGGTTAGGTGAAGTGGCCATGGCCATAGTGTTAGGTGCATTAGTCAGAGGGAAATGGGTCTGGGTGGGTTACTCTTCGGAGGGTCAGTGTGGACTTGTTGGGCCGAAGGGCCTGTTTCCACACTGGGAATCTCTAACAAAAACCTCACCCTGCAGCTGAAATCCCTTATCCATGGAACCATTCTGGTAAACCTCTATCCCTTTACATCCTTCCTAAAATGTGGTGACCAGAACTGGACACAGTACTCTAGCCCTAGCCTAGTCAGAGCTTCAAAAAATATTCAGTATATCTTCCACTTTATAACCTTAGGAAGTGCACCAGAGAACCATCACAAACGTCAGCCAATAGAAATGATAGCTTTCTCCTGAGGTATGCAGGTACATGCCCAGAGAAACCTCTGCTCTGAACCTTTCTGCATTTTGATTTCCATTCTCCACCTGTCTTTGCATGCAAGTCAAAAACTAACTTCTTAGAAAAGTGGAGAGATTGGAATCGCTGTCAATAATGACCATTCTGCACTGTGGGGTACTCACTGCTGTAATGGACAAAACTATATTAGAGTCAAAAAATGCAGTGCTGGAAAAGCACAGCCGGTCAGGCAGCATCCAACGAGCAAGAGAGATGACGTTTCAAGCATAAGCCCTTCATCAGGAATGTGGGAGAAGACCCAAGGGAGCTGAGAGATAAATGGGAAGGGGTGGGCTTGGGGTGGCGGGGGGAGAGAAGGTAGCTGGGATAGGATAGGTGGATGACATGCAAGTCCTGGATCTCCTCCACCTCCAGAGCCTAGCCACCTGATGCCTGGAGAAAGAACGCATTATCTTCTGCCTTGGGATCCTCCAACCACGCGGGATCAATGTTGATTTCCCAGTTTCCTCATCCCCCCCACACTCACCTTTCCCAGATCTAACCCTCCAATTCAGCACCACCCTCTTGAACTGTTCTATCTGTCCATCTTCTTTCCCACCTATCTATTCCACCCTCTGCTCTGACCTACCACCTTCACCCCCCATCTTCATCTACCTATCGCACTCCCAGCTAATTACCCCCCCAGACCCACCCCCTTCCCATCTCCCAGCCCCCTTGGGCCTCCCTCACATTCCTGATGAAGGGCCTATGCCTGAACGGTCAACTCTCCTGCTCCTCGGTCACAGCCTGACCGGCTGTGCTTTTCCAGCACCACACTTTATGACTCTGATCTCCAACATCTGCAGTCCTCACTTTCTCCTAAATACTATATTAGAGTTAGTCATTCACAGGATTTCTGTTCAGTTTGTGATCAAGCCACCTGTGCTCATCAAATACTGCTTCACTAAATTGATGTAGCTGTGAGGTCTCAGAACAAGAATGTGCCCTATGCTCAGAAACAACTGTATTGATGTTGAGTTTGCAAATAGATGTTTTGATCTAAAGTTTATTGCATCTTATCTTAGAGCACGGCGATAACCAGCAAACCAAAGTTCAAATATAAGGACAGCCAGAATAGTGAAAATACATATTTGATTTTGCTTTCACGGAATCTAATGCAAGTTTTAAACATTCCACTGCTACTCTAATTTACCTTACTCTACTAGTAGACTGCTAATTAAAGCTGTTGAATTTAGTTCATTGAATGCAAACTGCACACATTTCCTTTCAAGGATTATAAAGACTGGGGTGGTGCACAGCATTGACATTGGGGCAGCTGAGCCACTAATTATTGAGCAAGTACAGACACACCTCAAATTGGCATAGACCACAGTAATCTGAATACAGGAATGTTATCTGCATTATACAAAATTTACAACACAAAATAAGGCCATTCAGCCCAGTTGGCCCCTGGCATTGCTTGTACTGCATATCAATTGTCTCCTGCTCTATTTCATGTCAGCATGTCCTCAAATTCCCCTTTATCACATGTACTTTAGATCCATGTATGATAACTACCTCAAATACTTGACGTAAGCTCCATTTTCTAATAAAGCTCAGGCTATAAAAAGTTTCCCTCAATTTTTACATTGGATTTCTTAACTATCTTAATCTCTGAGCTTTTGACTTACCATACTACGGAAATAACAAAAAAAGGAAACATTTTGTCTCTATCTACTTCATCTTCATTTTTAGTCCACTCTCAAGGCCCTTTGGCCCACTGTGCCATTTTCCAGCACTCTACCTGCTGCCTTCTATGCTATAGAGACAAACAGAACTGCAGATGCAGAAATCCAAAGTAGACAGGGAGGAGATTGGAAGAACACAGCTAGCCAGGCAGCATCAGTGATGGTGAAGTCGACGTTTCAGGTGTAACCCTTCTTCAGTCCTGCCTCTCCCACCTTTTCAGGCAATAAGTTTCAGATACCTACCACTCTCTGGCAAACACAGCCAGTTTGTGATTTGTTTTTCCCACCCTCCCCCAATTAGGAAATTGAAGTCCTTTTATTCATATTGAGAAACTAATGACATACAATGCTTGTCAATACCCATCAGAGATTCCAACCAGTGGGCTCTGAGAACTGCCCAAGAAAGCTGAATTTGCACCAGACAATTGCCCTACTCCCTGGTGCCCTCAAAAAGGGTGCCTGACTTAGTCACTGTCAGGCACTTTGGTCAGTTCTGAGTTACTTAACCAGTTAATTAGAGGGAAGATTGGACAGAAAACTCTCAGTGTAACATCTGACACCATATGCCTGAATCCAACCTCTCAACCAACTCCCTGTCCAAACCTCATCACCAGATAATTGTCATTCTGGATTTGACTGGTTGGAAGGGGCTGTCAGGACTGCTGGACTACCTACCTCATCCAGTTGCTTCACAATCCACTTGATTCACTGACATGGTGGTTTAGTGGTTAGCACTTTTGTCTCAGAGTCAGGGATCCAGGTTTGATCCCAGCCTCGGGAGACCCTGTGGAGTTTGCACATTGTGTGGGTTTGCTCCGGTTTCCTGCCACAGTCCAAAGATGTGCAGGTTAGATCAATTGGCTATGCTAAATTGCCCATAGTGTTAGGTGCATTAGTCAGAGCAAAATGGGTCTGGATGGGTTACTCTTCAGAGGGTCAGTGTGGACTTGTTGGACCAAATGGCCGGTTTCCACACTGTAGGGAATCTAATCTAATCTAATCTCACCAACGTCCTAATAACGTTGAATGCCCCAAGGCGTTTTGGTGCTCATGAATGAAGACTTAACTTGGAAATGAAAAAGAGCCAAGGGCAGGGCCAATCCAATAGTATAAAGGAGCACTTGACCAAAGACGCGTTCTGCATTTCTGAAGGGTATGGGACGCAGCGGATATTCTCAGGGAAATACATGACAGAAATGTGGAGGTTGTTAGGGAGCATTTGCTGCGAGTGCAAGGTAGGTTTGTCCCACTGGAGGTAAGGAAGGGATGGTAGAGTGAAGGAACTTTGGATGATGAGATGTCAAACATCTAGTCAAGAGGAAGAAGGAAGCTTACTTAAGGTGATGAAGTAACCATCAGACAGGGCTCCAAAGGGTTACAAGGTAACCAGGAAGGAACTGAAAAATAGACTTAGGAGAGCTCGGAGGAGGCATGAAAAAGTCTTGGTGGGTAGGATAAAGGAAAGCCCCAAGGGGTTCTACACTTCAGGAACAAGAGGATGGCCAGAGTGAGGATAGGGCTGATCTGGAATAGTGGAGAGAACTTTAACCTGGAGTCAGGTGAAAACTTTGTATCAGTATTCACTTGTGGGAGGGACCTGATCATTTGTGAGAACAGTGTGAAACAGGCTGATACGCTTGAACAGGTTTATGTGAAGGAGTGTGTGCTGGTAATTTTGAAAAACTTGAAGATAGATCAGTCATCTTGGACCAGATGGGATATACCCAAGGTTACTATAGGAAGCGAGGGAAGAGATTGCTGCACCTTTGGTGATGATCTTTGCGCATTCATTGCCCACTGGGGTAATACCAGATGATTGGAGGGTTGCAAATTTTATTCCCTTGATCAGAAAGGAAATAAAGATAACCCTGGGAATTACAGACTAGTCTTACAATTGTGGTAGGCAAATTATTGGAGAGGACTCTGACAAACTGGATTTATTATTCTTTGGAAAAGCATAGCTGGATTGAAGATAGTCAGCATGGCTTTAAGGGGGTAGGTCATTCCTCACAAGCCTTATTGAAATCGTTTGAGGATGTGACAAAACATATTTGAGGGTAGAGCGGTGGATGTGGTGTACATGATTTTAGCAAGGTGTTTCATAAAGTTCCACATGGTAGGCTTATTCAGAAAGCAAGGAAGCATGGGATTCAGGGAAATTTGACTACCTGTATACAGAATTGGCTGACCCATAGAAAACAGAGGGTGTTAGTAGATGGAAAGCATTCAGCCTGGAGCTTTGTGACCAGCAGCATTCCATTCTAAGACCTTATATATGACTTGGATGAGGAAGTGGAAGGGTGGATTAATAAGTTTTTCAATGACATTAAGGTTAGAGGAGTTGTGAGCAGAGTGGAGAACTGCTGTGGGTTGCAACAGGACACTGGCAGGTTGCAGAACTGGGCTGAGAAGTAGCAGAAGGGGTTCCACCTGGAAAACTGTGAAGTGATTCACTTTCAAAGGTCAAAATTGAATGCATGATTTGGAGTAGATGGTGTTGGACTGGAGTGTACAAAGTTAAAAATCACACAACACCAGGTTATAGTCCAACAGGTTTAATTGGAAGCACTAGCTTTCGGAGCGACGCTCCTTCATCAGGTGGTTGTGGAGGATATAATTGTAAGGTACAGAATTTATAGCAAAAATTTACAGTGTGATATAACTGAAATTATACATTGAAAAATACCTTGATTGTTTGTTGAGTCTCTTATCTGTTCGAATACCATGATAGATTCACTTCTTTCATGTGTAAATCACAAAACTTATTTTTTAAAAAGTTGTATTCTCAGGTTAACTGTAACAATTGGTGATAGCTAGACAATACGTTGAAGGTGTTAGCCCCCGCGTTCTCTGTCTATGCCATGATGTTTAGATTGATTCTAATCTAAAACGTGAGGTAACAGAGTTTTACATGAATTCATGCGGTTTTTGAACAAAGTACAATGTAACTCTGCAAGTACAAATTCACCCCACAAAATATATGTGTGTGTGCATAAGGGTGTGTGTGTGTGTGTGTGTGTGTGTCTGGGTTGGGGGGTTGAGAGTGTGAAAGTGTGTGAGTATAGAGTGTCTTAAGTCTGTGAGGGGGTGCATATGTGAGTGTGTGTATAGTGCAATGGTGGTCACCTGTAATGTGACATGAACCCAAGGTCCCAGTTGAGGCCCTCGCTATGGGTATGGAGCTTAGCTATCAGCCTCTGCTCAGTCACTTTTCGCTGCTGTCTGACTCGAAGTCCGCCTTGGAGGATGGTCACCTAAATGTCAGAGGTCAAACATGTTGAAGGTGTTAGCAAACACCAATTGTTAATGTAAGGGGAGAATGCAACTTTTAAAAAACAGTTTTGTGATTACACATGAAAGAAGTGAATCTATCATGGTATTCGAACAGATGAGAGACTCAACAAACAATCAAGGTATTTTTCAATGTATAATTTCAGTTACATCACACTGTAAATTTTTGCTATAAATTCTGTGCCTTACAATTATATTCTCCACAACCACCTGATGAAGGAGCGTCGCTCCGAAAGCTAGTGCTTCCAATGAAACCTGTTGGACTATAACCTGGTGTTGTGTGATTTTTAAATTTGAATGCAGATTACAGTGTTAAAAGCAGGGTTCTTGGCAGTGTGGAGGAATAGAGGTATCTTGGGGTCTATGTCCATAGATCCCTCAAAGTTGCCACCCAATTTAATAGGGTTGTTGAGAAGGCGTATAGTACATTGGCTTTCATTAGCAGGGGGATTGAGTTTAAATGTCGCAAGGTTATGCTGCAGCTCTTTAAAGCCATGGTTAGACAACACTTGGAATATCATGTTCAGCTCTAGTCACCTCATTACGATGTGGAAGCTTTAGAGAAGATTTTCCAGGATGCTGCCTGGACTGGAGAGCATGTCTTATGAAGAAAAGTTGAGGGAGCTAGGACTTTTTTCATTGGAGTGAAGGATGAGAGCTTAGATTCCTCAGAGTGTTGGAACAGGCCCTTCAGCCAAACCAGTCCATACTGACCCTCCGAAGAGTAACCCATCCAGACCCATTTCCCTCTGACTGATACACCTAACACTACGGGCAATTTAGCTTGGCCAATTCACCTGACCTGCACATCTTTGGACTGTGGGAGAATGTGCAAACTCCACAGAGTCACCAGTGGCTGGAATCGAACTTGGGGACCCTGGAGATGCGAGGCAGCAGCGCTAACCACTGAGTCACCTTGCCGGTACACCACTTGATAGAGGTGTACAAGATGCTAAGGCATAGAATAGAGTGGATAGCCAGAGACTTTTGCCCCCAGGGTGGAAACGGCTATCACGAGGGGGCATAATTTTAAGGTGATTGGAGGAAAGTTTAGGGGAGATGTCAGAGGTAGGTTCTTTACTCAGTGGTGGGTGTGGAATACACTGCCAGCAGTGGTAGTAGAGTCAGATACATTAGGGACATTTAAGCAACTCTTGGATGGACATGTGGATGATAGTAAAAATGTAGGCTAGTTCATTGATCTTCAAGCAGGATAAAAGATCAGCACAACATCAAGGACCAATGGGCCTGTACTATGCTGTATTGTTCTATGTTTATAGTCCCAGTTAAAAATGCAGCTTTTAGTTGTAGTGAAAAAGTAGAAACAGAGCTGCAATTTAAGTGATTACCACCTCAAGAGATTGGACTTTCGCAGGAAAGGTTTAGCCCAGTATTGAAATACAGCCTTCTGGCTAGTCAGCAAGAGTGCTGCCTTTGTATCTAGAGTGATGCAAGTTAGGGATAATTGATTATTTGACAGCATAGTTACAACTTCAATACATAAAAGGTGATAAAAGGGAAGTTTGAAAGGCTCCAAAGAACATATTAGTACTGAAAACTGTGCACACATGGTGGAGTTAGAGTCATAGAGAGGTACAGCATGGAAACAGACCCTTCAGTCCAATCCATCCATGCCGACCAGATATCCCAACCCAATCTAATCCCACCTGCCAGCACCCAGCCCATATCCCTCCAAACTCTTCCTATTCATATACCTATCCAAATGCTTCTTAAACGTTGCAATTGTACTAGCCTCCACAAATTCCTCTGGCAACTCATGTATCACCCTCTGTGTGAAAAAGTTGCCCCTTAGGTCTCATCTTTCCCCTTACCCTAAACCTATGCCCTCAAGTTCTGGACTCCCCAACCCCAGGGAGAGGACTTTGCCTATGTACCCTATTCACACCCCTCAATTTTATAAACCTCTATAAGGTCACCCCTCAGCCTCCGATGCTCCAGGGAAAACAGCCCCAGCCTGTTCAGCCTTTCCCTATAGTTCAAATCCTTCAACCCTGGCAACATCCTTGTAAACCTTTTCTGAACCCTTTCAAGTTTCACATCTTTCCGCAACATTCCAACAGTGGCCTAACCAATGTCCTGTACAGCAGCAACATGACCCCCCAACTCCTGTACTCAATACTCTGACCAATAAAGGAAAGCATACCAAATGCCTTCTTCACTATCCTATCTACCTGCGACTCCACTTTCAAGGAGCTATGAACCTGCACTCCAAGGTCCCTTTGTTCAGCAACACTCCCTAGGACCTTACCATTAAATGTATAAGTCCTACTAAGATTTGCTTTCCCAAAATGCAGCACCTCACATTTATCTCAATTAAACTCCATCTGCCACTTCTCGGCCTACTGGCCTGTCTGGTCCAGATCCTGTTGTAATCTGAGGTAACCCTCTTCGCTGTCTACTACACTTCCAATTTTGGTGTCATCTGCAAATTTACTAACTGTACGTCTTATGCTTGCATCCAAATCATTTATGTACATGACAAAAAGTAGAGGGCCCAGCACCGATCCTTGTGGCACTCCACTAGTCACAGGCCTCCAGTCTGAAAAACAACTCTCCACTACCACCCTCTGTCTTCTACCTTTGAGCCAGTTTTGTATCCAAATGGCTAGTTCTCCTTGTATTCCATGAGATCTAACCTTGCTAATCAGTCTCCCATGGGGAACCTTGTCAAATGCCTACTGAAGTCCATATAGATCACATCGATCGCTCTGCCCTCATCAATCCTCTTTGTTACTTCTTCAAAAAAACTCAATCAAGTTTGTGAGACATGATTTCCCATGCACAAAGCCATGTTGACTATCCCTAATCAGTCCTTGCCTTTCCAAATAAATGTACATCCTGTCTTTCAGGATTCCCTCCAACAACATGCCCACCACCGACGTCAGGTTCACTGGCTTGTCCTGACCACCTTTCTTAAACAGTGACACCACCAACCTCCAGTTTTCCGGCACCTCACCTGTGACTATCGATGATACAAATATCTCAGCAAGAGGCCCAGCAATCTCTAGCTTCCCACAGAGTTCTCAGATACACCCGATCAGGTCCTGGGGATTTATCCACCTTTACCCATTTCAAGACATCCAGCACTTCCTCCCCTGTAATCCGGACATTTTGCAAGATGTCACCATCTATTTCCCAACAGTCTATATCTTCCATATCCTTTTCCACAGTAAACACTGATGCAAAATACTCATTTATTATCTCCCCGATTTTCTGCGGCTCCACACAAAGGATGCCTTGCTGATTTTTGAGGAGCCCTATTCTCTCCCTGGTTACTCTTTTGTCCTTAATGTATTTGTAAAAACCCCTTTGTATTACCCTTCATTCTATTTGCCAAAGCTATCTCATGTCCCCTTTATGCCCTCCTGATTTCCCTCTTAAGTATATTCCTACTTCCTTTATACTCTAAGGATTCACTCGACCTATCCTGTCTATACCTGACATATGCTTCCGTTTTCTTAACCAAACTCTCAATCACTTTAGTCATCCAGCATTCCTTATACCTACCAGCCTTTCCTTTCACCCTGACAGGAATATACTTTTTCAGGATTCTCATTGTCTTATTTCTGAAGGCTTCCCATTTTCCAGCCGTCCCTTTACTTGCAAACACCTGCCCCCAATCAGCTTTCGAACGTTCTTGCCTAATACCGTCAAAATTGGCCTTTCACCAATTTACAACATCAACTTTTAGATCTGGTCTATCCTTTTCCATCACTACTTTAAATCCAGTAGAATTAATGGTAGCTGGCCACAAAGTGCTCCCCCACTGTCCCCTCAGTCACCTGCCCTGCCTTATTTCCCAAGATCAGGTCAAGTTTTGCACCTTCTCTAGTAAGTACATTCAGATAGTGGGACCTGTGAAATATACAATATCATGGATCATAATATTCTGGACTAACAGCATTTAGTTCTGATTTGGAGGTGTTTGTCCACCTGACAACCACTTGATGAAGGAGCAGCACTCTGAAAGCTAGTGCTTCCAAATAAACCTGTAGGACTATGAGCGTTTAATTCAGCTGCAACCATAAACTGGTTTACTGATACACAAGCAGTGAAATTCAACAAGTTTAATTTTTCATTTTTTAAACTGACTTTATCTACATGAATACTTGGATAACAACTTCCTTTCTTCTTGTACATCATCTAAAAATAAAAGGAAGTCCTCAGTCAGGGCTATTTCTAATAACATCAACTTGCACTTCACATCAGAGTAAACTCATTACAGAGACAACAGTTCTGACAAATATGCATAATAACAATGAAACAGACAATAAATTAACTAGCCATGTCTGGCATAGCAATAACTACATTTTGCGCAAAATGTTCAATACTGTCAGTATTACTATTTATAAAAATACTAGATTATATAATATTAATACCACAGCGTACAAAACGGTTTAGATATTTCTTTCAGTTTTGCAAAATAAAAATAGTGGCATAGGCACAAATGGCTTCCTTCTACATCAACAGGACTTCAGGGATACTAATTACTAGTGTCATGGTTAAGTGTAGCCAGCTGCTTGAGGGGAAGAAAACCATTCCCCTCTTATCTAACTTGGGTTCATAATGCACCCATGACTTTATATTTCAGATCAGGTTACATTATCCACAGTACAGGCATTAGCAGAAATTGAAAACCACTGGTGTACAAAATATAACCAAACAGGAAAAGAACTCCTACATGGATCAAACTAACAACGAATGACCAGGAGAAAGTGAGAACTGCAAATGCTGATGAGTCAGAGCAGAAAAGTGAGGCACCGGAAAAGCACAACGGTCAGGTAGCACCTGAGGAGCAGGAGAGTCGACATTTCAAGCATAAGCCCTTCATCAGGAATGTGGGGGTAGCCAGGAAGGCGGTGGGTAGATGCGGGTGGGGAGTGATTGCTTTAGGTTGGCGGGGAGGGTAGAGCAGATAGATGGGAAGGAAGATGGACAGGTAGGCCAAGTCAAAAGGGCAGTGCAGAGTTGGAGGGTTGGATCTGGGACGAGGTGGACGGTGGGAGATGTGATTTGGAAACTGGTGAGGTCGATGTTAATGCTGTGTGGTTGAAGGGTCCCACGGTAGATGAGGCATTCTTCCTCCAATCATCGGGTGGTTTAGGCTTGGCAGTGGGGGTGGCCCAGGACTTGCATGCCCTTGGCAGAGTGTGTGTGCATGTGTGGGGGTGGAATTGGAAGTGGTCAGCCACTGGGCAGTGGGGTTATAGGAAGCATGTGTCCCAGAGATGTTCCCTGAACACACAGAGTTGGCCCGGTCTCTCTGACGGAGAGGAAGCCACATCAAAAGCAACGGACACAGTAGAAGTGGTGGGTGGACGTCTAGGAAAATCTCTACCGGAGGTGAAAAGATCCTTTGTGGCCTTGGACATATGTGAGAGGTGTGGGTGTAGGTCTTACACCTCTTGTAATATCAAAGAAAGGTGCTGACTGCAGAGGGTGGGGCGTGAATCTAACAACGGAGTCATGGAGGGAATGGTTTCTGTGGAATGCAGATAAGGGATGGGAGAGAAATATATCTCTGGTAGTGGGATGATTGTAGGCGGCAGAAATGGCAGACAATAATGTTCCAAAACTGGAGACTGGTGGCGTAGAAGGTTGGAGAGGTGCTTAAGGCAGAGATGTGGGAAGTGGAGGAGATGTACTGAAGGGCATTGTTGATCACATGGGAGGAGAATTATAGTCATGGAAATAGGCGGCCACCTGGGATGTCCTCTGCACCGACCTGCCCACTCCATCCTCCCCACCAACCTAACAATTGTCCCCCACCTGCATGTATCTACCACATTCCCACCTACTGCACCCCCCAGCCCCACTCTCTTATTTATCTCTCAGCCCTCTTCCTCCCCTACATTCCTAAAGGGCTTATGCCTGAATCATTGACTCTTCTGCTCCTTGGATGCTACCTGACCCGCTATGCTTTTCTAGCGGCACACTTTGATTCTAACAATAATGACCAGCCTAGCAAATGTGGAGGTATTCCCACACACTATACATACATGGGTATGGGAAACATTCTGTAATCAGTATGATCTGGAACTAGTTAAGACTTACTGATGTACAGTATACTAGTTAGAAATCAAAAATCTTTCACATTAACCTCCATTAAGCAAGCAAAGTCCAAGGCACATAATACTCAAATGATCAGTTTCTGCATTTATAATGTACCATGCAATTAATTTTAAATAATTCTTTGGCATCCATTTATTTAAATGTGAATTGCTTCAAAAGTGTGCAAGTTAAATTCAGCTCCTCCACCCATTTGTTCAACAAAAGGCAGTTGAGCGTACAAAATATTCCAATATGCTCAGGCCCCACTTTGTTCAAATAAGCACTTGGGAGTTTTGACACAATGTGTTATAAATCAGTGTGTTATGTCCCACCAACACTTGGGAGACATAGGGAAGTGGTTCAGCCGTCGATTCCATAGTTAGTAAGCAAAGAGTGAGGTACAATGCCTTCGGCATGAGGTAACATGTCCATCTCACTACTTACCAATTTATAGAAGGATTACACAAATGAGAGAAAAATATTTAATGGGAGGAGGCAGCAATATCAATTTGATGACATGGTTCTAGTGATGCAATGAACTTTTAAACAAAACAATCGGTCACCATGTATTCTGAAAACAACTGTGACATCTGCAGTCAATGCAAGTGCTCACGTCAAACACCCTATACATTTCATCCCACGCCTGGGTCAAATAGCAGTTTCTTCAAGTAACTTAAGAACTTCCTCTACCCACAGGAGGACTTTTTCCAAAAGCTTAAAATTATTTCAATCCTCTTATTATTCTCTTACCACGTTTCTTCATCATTGTTTGGACTGCAAACTGTTAATATTGAGTCAAAAATAGTCAAAGCTCTCAACATAACAGAACTAGCCTTTTTGATTTATGGGGTTAATCAATCATACCTCAACTGCAAGATTCATATTTTATAAAGCTTGGGAAATGACTGAAAACCTGAGAAACTGAGCTGCTGAATTTTGAAATGGAGCTTTGGTGTCCCTCAGGCACCAATTAACCCTGCTCCAACATTGGCACTGTCAATCACTGAGCAGTGTACAAGAAACCCTGAAGCACTGCACCTCCAGTGACCAAATGATAAACGATCAAGTAACCTTGAAAAGACAGAGGATGCATTTCCAAGTTGGCACATAATGAATCTTCAAAAAAAAAAGGTATACAATGGCAACCCCCAAGGTACAATACAGACGGTATGCCTCAAGAACATATTTATGGACATGGTTTTTATAGCTTCTTCTACCATCCGTCCAGATGGGTATAAAAGTTAGACAGTCTTTCCCTGTTACGTTAGACCCACATGTAGCACATTTCAGGACTGGAAACTCTTCTGCTTTCAAATTATTTTGTCAGTTTTAATTCTCCACATTCAACATCTGGAATATATTAAAAATAATTTTCCCAATATAACATTTCTAATGCCCCAATGTATTGTGGCAACTGTTTTATACAATAAATACACACCTGCATTAATGTAATATGCTTACACTAGCTGTTCCTATTACAAATGCAGATAAAATATGTCATAAAAACAACAGAAAGCACTGGTTTCACAGAGGGCTAAATTACAGCATATCATGGCTTCATTACCCTTTTAACTTAAATACCCCATGACCTGAAGTCTACACTTGATTTTACCTCAATGTGGCAATGCCAGAGCAGATTAGCTAGTACAATTGAATTCAAGTAAAGTTGCATTGAGCTTATATAAAACCTTGGTTGGATCATGTTTGGACTACAATATGATTAAATTAGATTACTTACAGTGTGGAAACAGGCCCTTCGGCCGAACAAGTGCACACCGACCCTCCGAAGTGTAACCCACCCAGACCCATTCCCCTACCCTAACACTATGGGCAATTTAGCATGGCCAATTTACCTAACCTGCACATTTTTGGATTGTGGGAAGAAACCGGAACACCCGGTGGAAACCCACACAGACACGGGGAGAACGTGTAAACTCCATACAGAGTGTCACCGTAGATGGGAGTTGAACCCGGGTCTCTGGCGCTGAGAGGCAGCAGTGCTAACCACTGTGCCACCCATATCAATATGGTGAAGGATTCTGATATCCATGTTTCAAAAAAGATTTAAGAAAAGGATAAGAGCTAAAACAAAAGATTCACAAAGATGGTAAAGCCAAGATACAGATATTGGGGAATACCATTCATATGAGGGAGTCTTCCTTAGGACAGGAGGATGAGAAGTACTTAACAGAGCAGGTTAAGATTGAGATGCTTTTTGTTCTTTCATGGATGTAGGTGCAGCTACAAGGCCAGCACCTGTTACTCATCCTCAAATACCCTGAAAGAGGTCATTTCAGAGGGAGATTAGCAGTCAGCCTCATCGCTGCCGGTCTGGAATCAATGTAGTTCAAACCAGGATCTCCCTCCCTAAAATGCATTAGTGAATCAGATGAAGTTTTACAACAATTGATGATAGTCTAGCTAATAACAGCCATTGAAACTCTTTATAAACCCAGGTTTAATAATTGTACTTGAATTCATGCCATGTTAGGAGTTAACATGGCATCACAACATTAACCTGGGCCTCTGGATTACTAGTCCAATGGCAGTACTACCATCAGGCTACCAACTTCTTCAATGTAGAGAACATTCCACTTTTGGAGGCTCAATCGGAGAAACCATAGATATAACAATCACTTCAAATGGGAATTCTGGAGAAACTTCTTCACTTAGATAATGGCAAGAATGTGGAACTCAACAATGAAGCAAATAGCATTAAAGGTGTTCAAGGGGAAGCTACATATTCACACGACTGAGGAAAAAAAAAAGCTTATATTGATAGAGGCTTATGTGGAACAAATCTGTTGGACCAAATGATGCATTTGTATGCTGCAGGAATCATGTAAATTTCTTGTTTAAAACTCTTTTATCCTTCTGAAAGGAATAAAGAATATTAAATTTAACTTGTATAAATGTTAAATGTTGTAATATTCATTATCATTTAAAAATATTTATCTCTATATATTGCAGAAGAGGGTATTTAAGTTGCAACCTTTGCCTGATTGGAAGCAATAAATATGCTTGAAACTTACCTTCACATGTTAAAACTTCAAACTCGAACTACGTCCTGCGAATTGGAACCAGTTTTGCACTTGCCATTTAGCACCATATTTAGCACAATGGAAACAGCAAGATCATTGATTCCTACAAAAGCTATAAGAACTTGTTTTCAATAAAAAATATATCTATATATAAAAAAAGTGTCCATAAACTTAATGAGAGTTGCATTCTCAAAATGCAATACAAGTGGTAGTGTTTATCCAATGGCCCGATTCTCAAGCAGTAGTCCAACTGTCAGTATCTGTTCCTCTTCATTATTAGTTGATGAACGTAATCCCATAGTTTACTTGGGTCGGTCTCATTTTGGTGAATCATATTGCTTAGGGCTTCAGCTTGGTCAAGACTCTGCCAGTAATCTTGATGCCACATTTCTTTCCAACTGTGAGGAAAGAATCAAACAAGATTAGCATGAAACAGTTTGGTCAGTAATCCTGTAGAATAATCCGAAATTGCAGGCAGAGTGAAGTTTAAATCCACTGCATTGAATTAAACCACAAATAACTCAAAGGCTTTTGCCCTCTGTCTGATCTGAAGTAGATTCTGTGTAACTTCCTGATACCAATCCTAAATTTTCCCATTGCTGGTCTGAGCTTGGAACCACAGCAGTAATTTGAAGAATGAGCAAAATTTGACTGTCGATCAATACTTTTTATGGAAATGAGAAATGGAAGCAACTATTTCGCAAAGTGGCTCACCACAATGCACCAGTCATTCCAGATGCGGCAGTCTTGATGGTTCGGCTGGCTTTTCCTGCCTGTCAGTTTTGTATATTCAATACTGCCTTTTTAAAAATATTCTATGGCTCTAGTACAAGACTAGAGTTTCAGTCTCATTTTCATAAACTAACTCAATTTAAACACCTATGAACATACAAGCTCCCTTTCCACATCCAATTCATTTACAGTTAAAGTATAAAGACACACATTGGCCTCTTGCATGATGCTAGATGTAATTGCTCTACAGCGGCCATATCTTCATCTGCGTGAGCCATAAGCTCTGGAATTCCTTCCTTAAAATATGTTTGTTCCTCCTTTTTAAGATGCACTTTAAAACCTCTGACTAAGCATTATGTTATCTGTCCCATTATCTTCATGAATTCGTGTTGAATCCTGGCTGATAATACACCTATGAAGCATCTTAAAACATTTTACTATGATACAAATGCAAGATTTTGTTAATTTTCTGACCATATTCTTAATTTGAAGTTGCACTACTTATTTTTACCTATCTAGAACTGTTCTCTCTATCTACTTGCCCAATCTGATGATGTAGTGACTTTGTTTTCCTTTCTTAAAAAAGGGGCAGATACTTATACCAAACGGCAACAGCGCTCAATAATAAATTATCTGAGCATACTTCAAGACTTTGAATGACCATGTAGAATTGAAGATTTTGTTTTAATTATTCAAATATTTGAAAAACATATTTTATGAACACAATGAATCATCCACCCTTGTTGCACACTAGCTAACAAAATTGATTTCTTTTGGAAAAGTGCGTTTCGGAACCTTCAAAATATACAAAGCACTGAATAATGTAATTAGAATTTGGCAGAGCAATAAATTTGGAATATTAACAGAATAGGTACAATTGCATTTGAGTTGCGCAGCACCCAACTGTACTGTAGACAGGAACAGGACATTTAACTCAACTGGTTTATGCTCCATGTGGTTAAATGAACAGAGGTAAGACGACTTATTATGATTCACGATTCCATGACATAGCTCTGAGGACTAAACTGCAAAGATAGCCATAATGCAGTAGGATAGTCAATATTTGATTGACTTGCACTGGAATCTGCACAGAGGGTGGAAAGGTGGGATACTTTGACAATAGCATTTTACTGCTGTCGAGTCTTTGTTTTGCTTGTAATCAATCAAGGAGAAAGAAAAAAATTCAACACTTCATGGCTCATGACAACAAGGTGACTTTGCAATGAGGAATGAAACTGGGCAGAGGAGAGCAGACAATAACTGGAAGGTTTCCAACTGATTTTATTACAGGATGGGCAATTTCTTTAATGGACGTTTTACATAAATGAAGTCTGGCTGCACTAAATGGTGGGATGACTCAAGAGTCTGAACATATCAGCGCTGAGTTTCTAAAATTGTCAGCCATACATCTAAAAATACAGAAAAGCTAGGTTTAATGGCTTGTTGCAATAGAACAATATCAAATCATTCCATCTTGTGAAAAAGCTTTCTTCTTGAAAACTGGCCCCATAAATTCAGACATTGTGGCAGCTATTTCCTACCTTAAAAGAAGTCTCCTTGCATTTAATCCTCTTAATCCTTATTAAATCCCTATGCTGATAATACCCTGGCTACTGTATAAGAAAAGGTTTGCATTTAAGTAGAACCTTTCACAAACTCAGATAATCAATGCAATCCTTAAATACCAGTACCAATATTTCAGTGGGTAGGAAAATAGGTGCCAAACTGAAGGCCGTTGGGAAAACAAACTACACAGTGCCAAGTATGCCATCAAATCCAAGACCTGGAGCAAATTACATGTGGATTTGCAAGCCTATGAAATTCTGTCTTCCTGCAGAATCCCAGTGCCAAGTTGTGATTGACTGCACCAGTCATAAACACAAATTGCCATCTGCAGGATCAAAACCATGGAACTCTTGGTCCCCTCATTAATCCAATCAAAATAAAAATCAATAGGATTTTCAACTTTAAATCTTACATGAGCTTATCAATTCTCCTGATTTCTCAACTTCAGACTATGTAATTGGTACATTTCATAATTTCCTGCACCTCAGCTCTCAATCTTTTCTGAAAAGCATACTCTAGATCAAAGTAATTTTACAACTGTACCCTTAATTACAGTTAATTTCATTAACCATGCTATGCTTGATCCAACAGACCTATCCATTCTCCTTTGATACATTTTCAATAAGACAGTGTCCACACAGCTGTGGCCTATAACCCTGACAACAGTCCACCATAATTCTGTTGCATAGAATTATCAACCGTCTTACTAATTGGTTCTCAATATTCAAATTCATCTGTTGCTGAAAGAGAGTATGGTGCTTTCTTTTGACACTTTAGAAACCATTCTGCAAAGTTTGCTTTTTTAAAAAAACATCTAGTCAAAGCCATCTTTTCACTGCTCAACAATGATCAACATAACCAATGAAACAGTCATGGGTAAAATGAAGTAATAACTTACTTGAAAGCACCTTCCAAATCCATGCATGACATCTATACCAGGTGCACCATCACCTGCTCGTTCCCTTCCAAGTCAGTTTCCCTTCCAAGTCACACTGACTTGGAACTATATTCCTGTTCCTCCACTTTAGCCAAGTAAAAATCCTGTAACTCCTTATTCAACAGCCCTGCAGATACTGGTGTAGTAAATCGGGGTCAGCAGTTCACAACAGCAGCTCATCACCTTTTCAAGGGCAATTAGGAGGAGTCAAATATTGGCCATGACAATGATATTCGCCTGAACAAGTATAAATGTTCATCTAATTTCAAATTAATTCAATGTGAATTTGTTATACATTATGTTCACAGGAATTCTCATCTTTCAGAATCAAGTCTGTGGATTCTGAAAAAAAACCCCAACAGAAATAAGAACAAATCTTGAAACTGGTTGTTACTTTTTTAAAATGTAGGGCTCAGAGACAAGAGCTTTTCACATCCAGCTCTATGACATCTGGTAACAGAAATGGGAAACTACCATCACCACAACAGAAAGCACCCATTCGTCAATGTAATGTTTAGCCTCAACTCTTGAAAGACAGTATTCAGCTAATGTTGTACTTTCTATGCAACATAATTTCTTATTAAACTCCTTTGCACATTTCATTGAAATATTTGTATTGGGAATGCAATAATTAGTGGTGAAAAATATCTCACCAAACCGACTTCATTTTAAGTCTACTATGCTTTGTTTCTCTTCTGTCAAAACATTGTCATCGCCGTAGTTACTGCACTTCATTTTTAGCTCATTAACATATCAATATCATTAGACATTCAGGGCACTGTTGCAGAACACCAGTCATGAACACATCTTTATGAATAGGTTTGAATAAAATGGAAACAAAACTCAATTTTATAGGGTTGGGAAGGGACTGCTACACTCACCGAGACTCCACACTTTACCACTCTCAATCTTTTTTCACATAAGCTAACCTATGAACACCTCCTTATTCGTCTTAAACTGAGTCAGAAACCACCTATAGCCCCATGATTTATTTCCTGCCTCCATAAAAAGGTTGCTTCTAAGAGAAAGCAACATGAGCAAATTATGCTGGAAAAAATTCAAACCACAGTACTTTGTGAAAGTTGTAATATAATTGTGCCAACGCATAAACACACCACTTATTTGCTAAAACATTGGGTGCTTTGCTTTAAGGGTGCTGTAAGTGCAAGTTATTTTAAATATCTGCAGGAATGGCTTTCCAATAGTTTCATATTGATGGCATCCAACAAAAAAGCTTATCTGCGGAGTCCTCATTTGCATATTGACTTCTTATACTGTACTTTGAAAACTCTCCAGGGTCTTTGCAGTTGCCATGCAACTTGTAAAATCCTAGAGTCAGAATTTCAATCGTACGTGAACTACAAAATACATCAAGCAAATTAAAAATGCCAGCAAACATGCAGGTCAACATTAGCATGGGTATTAACTCACCTTAGTTTTGTGTAGTTTAATCCATAACTCTTAGCATTATCAGCAACTCCCTATCGCCTCATTTCAGTATGCCAAAGTTCAAAACCAACCTTCTAATTCAAACTCTCCTAATCTCCCATTATTTCTCTATTAAACAAGGAAAATGTTTCATTAAGTTTCAAGCTCAAAGGATTTGGAACATCAACAGAATTGTCAGTTAAAAATTGACAGCTGGCTAAACAGCTCATATTATTGTAATTTCCTTAAGCACCCACTCCTTGCTTGGTCTTGCCCTGTACAGATCATATCAACACACTTTAATACATCACCAGCTGCAGCAGGTAATCCAGAAACTTCAGGCCGCACATTTCATGCGGAGATCTGAAAACTTGATGGGAATAATTACAACTGGACTGAAATAGAAAAATGCCGAAGCAGCTTAGGTTACCACACCCAGAAAGAAATAACTTAAAAATCATAGAATGAGCTGTAAAAGAGGTCATTCAGCCCACTGCAGCTGTACGGTAGGTCTCCACTGCCTCTATCCTTGTGACTGACTGAGGTACACATTGTAGCTTCTAAAAAAAAAGTTATTCTGCCTCCCATCATCTCATGCTGTTGTCATTACAATTATGTCAATCAGCTCCTAGAATCCTTTTAAGCAGATTTGGTGGCAAAATCATTAAGGGATCACAGAATTTATAGATACAGCTCTTGGGTAGTCTGCCTTTTGCAAATCAACTCAAAAAAAACAATCACATTTAGGTGTACTATTCAATTTATGCAATGGGCACAGAGCATTTCACCCACACACAGGCATAAAAAGGCTTATGGCTGCAGTATGCCCTTACCCAAGGTTTAACCTGGTACACAGCAGCAGCCTCAACTTTCCCATTAAGAAAGTTAAATAGAATTAAAGCATACATTATTATAGAAAAAAAAATGTTTGTTATAACACAGCATAGACGTCAGAAGGGAAAAAAGTTGAGAATCTGGGTCTGGGCATTGCCCAAGACATTCTATGTCTTAAACTAAAAGAACGAACTATGGAAGATGGAGATCTGAAACAAGCAAAAAAAAACAAATCACGGAAAAGCTCAACTGATCTGCCACCAGTGAAGGGAAAACAGTCAACTTTTAATTCCAGAGACCTGAAAATGGGTCACTGGACTTAAAATGTTGCTGCTAGACCTGCTGACTTTTTTTGCTAGTTACATTCTACTTTCAAGTGTGCTTTTCTACACCATTCAGTTTGTTCCAAACATTTTCAAATTCTGTCCTTTTGCAGTTCCTCCCTATTAAACCCATTTCTAATTAATGATAAGGCACTGTAATGAAAGGTGTGAACTATCTATATTTTAATAGGACTTAGAGGCATGCGGGTTTTGGTTTATGTAGCTGATGGGGCTAAATTTTAGCTTGTAATTATTTCTTTAGGGTTCCACATATGGCATAATGGTAATGTCCCTCCCCCGGACCAGAAGGCTTGGGTTCAATTCCCATCTGCTCCAATGGTGCGTAATAATATCTCTGAACAATAGGTTAAATTTTAAAAATTAGGTGTATCTGCAAGACAGGTGATTTGGTGATGGAAAAGAAATGTTTGGGTGCATTTGCGAGTTCTGGGTAAAAAAGTGTTTCTGTTGTCATGCTGATGTATTTTAAAAGAGCAGTCTGAGAGCTAGTTCTTGGAGGTTAATGGGAAATTGTTCACAAGGAGAGTTTTACCAGGGGACAAAGTAAGCAGTTATACATTAAGCTCCAAGTTTAGATGGTCAGAGATTGATTTGTCTTTCCATGACGGGAAGCATCCATAGCTTGAAAAGAATAGCTTTTGGATTTCATTTTGGCAACTCTGCAGAAATCTTGGTCAAAGCTGGATGTATAAATCAGCTGTCCTTACGAAAGGAGGTCACTTTGCATGGTTAAGAAATAGGTTCCTTAGTACAAGTTGATGGCAGTCACCTACCTGTCATTTTCAGGAATCTCATCAATGCTTCCATGCCCAGGGACTGGAAGTGGACAGCCCATATGATTGTAAGCAGCTATTCTAGGGGCTGGCATTTTAAACTTATCTGGCTGCTGTCTGTGAGCTTCCTCTGCCTGCAATCTTTCATTTTCCTTCTCACAAACAAAGCATTCAAATCCATTCAAATAGTTAGGTTTGTTAATATCATTCACGCCCCATTCCCTCTTTTCCAAACTCTCCAACAGCAAAGTGTTGGTGATGCCACCTGGCTGTTTGTACTCTAGATACTTCAAATATTCATTGTCATTTTGGTCAAGGAAGTTGATATAGTCTGCTAAATCCTTTGGCGATTCAAAGTCGTCAATTAGAATTACAGAATGTGAATTGGGCATCCAATCCTGGACCACTGGGGAACCGCGATAGATCGGCACAGCTCCCAAGTGCATTGGGCGCCATAGTTTCTCAGTCATATAGTCGTCACATATCGCGTTCTCCATGGCGAGGTGAAATTTGTACTGGCTTATGAAATTCATGAACTCTGCATCTTCAGTTGTGGCTGTTAGTGTGTCGACCAATCGATCATTAGGCAGATTCTTGTTTTGCAGGCACTGGCCGTAAGAATCAATCTACATGTGGGAGAAGGAAAGAAAATAACGTTGAGTGAAGGTCAGTCAATATGTATCTCTAGGGTCATTTTATATTACAGTTGAGGTAACAGAAATTGCTCTTTGGTTTAACAATAGTAGAGGTGAAATCTGGGCAGAATAAAAGAAAAATACGCAGATAGCTCTTACCAAGGGGATAACAAAAAGCCTTTTTTTTGGCTGTAAAGAGTGCCATATCAAGGATCATCAGAGAGTGACACAGATATCCTGTTTTCACAATGACAGTTCTAATTTCTCAGTGCATGCCTTGCTGTTCTGACAGTTTCCTAAAGATAGTTCAAATGTCCTGGTTTACACTTTCCAGTTAAAATTTTAAACCAATGCTGGAGGAGAAAGTACTTGAAAATTCTTCCTGTCAGACAACCTCATTGTACTACATGCAGACGACCTGAATCCCTCACCCCCACAAGCCCCTTGACATCTTTGAACTTGCTGCGAAGAAGTCTTTTAAATGATCCACGGAATAGAGGCTGCCATCTCTGGTTGGACATATCATAGCTCGGACAGTCATCAGACTCAAAACATTAACTCTGCTTTCTTCCCACAGATGCTGCTGGACTTGCTGAGTTTCACCAACAATTTCTTTTTTGTTGCAGATCTCCAGTTCTTTGCTTTATTTTATATTTGACAGATGTTATCACATGCTCTCCCAGCATCCACTACCAACCCCAGAAACCTGCCATTGGTCTGTCAACATGGTAACAACTAAAAACCAGTTTTTAGTTGTTTCCTGGGTTTGACCTTTGCCAGTCTGGTCACCCTAGTTAAGTAGCAACTCAATTTCACACAAAACCTGCTCTTCTCATTGTGTTAACACAAGTTCACTCACTAGTATCAAACCCAAATTTAGAACAATTAATTTCAGTCATTCATTGTTAACACTACAAACTTAATGTAATCATGAGGTACATTTGATCACCAAATCACTGCCTTAGCATTGGAAAATGAACGGAATAGAATGTAGTACACTGTAATGATTGTAACGAGGTCAGTCAAGTAGACACCATAGAATACGAATTCCCTGATTGGGACTGTTAATCTGGTCCATCTTAGTCAAAAACGGGGATGACAACAATGCCCTCAGTTCATTCATCCTGATCATGAATTTATAATGTGAAACACTGTGGTCCTAACACTGAGCCCTGTGGAACTCCACTAGTCACCAGACACCATCCTGAAAAGACCCCTTCATTCCCACTCTGCCTTCTGCAAGTGGGCCAATTCTCTGTCCGTACCAGCACTTTGCTTCTAATACCACAGGCTCTTGCCTTATTTCATAGCTTCCTTGCCAAAGGCCTTGTGGCCTTTACTGGATGGCAGTTAAATGATCAAACAAAATATTTCAACAAACAAGGTTATGATGCTCCCTATTGCTACTGAATATGAAAATCCAACATTTTCAAAAACAAATATGATATATTAGCCGAAAGGTTGTAAGATTAAATGTTTAAATATAAATGAATTTAAACTTCAAATAAAACTCTTATCAATAGCTACTGTGACAGCAATACTGCAGCAATTAGTATAGAATAATTCAAAACAGCTTTAATGTTTGTTGTCTACAATTGACTGTACCCAGCGCTGAAGTGAATATTGTGATATCGCCTTTTATTTGTAGATTTACACTGCCACCTACTGTGATGTTACATTGCGTGTCTTTCATCTTCAACTAGGCTGGGTTATAATTGGAAGTTCACATAAAACAGTAAATTATGTTAGGACATGATGTGGAGGAGCCAGTGTTGGACTGGAGTGGACAAAGCTAAAAATCATGGTCCAACAGGTCTATTTGGAAGTGCGAGTTTTTGGAGCGCTGCTCCTTCATCAGGTAGCTATGGGACAGAGTCATAAGACAATTTATAGCAAAAGATTAGCGTCATGCAACTGTACTTATTTTGAACAAACCTAGATTGCTTTTAAGGCTTTCATCTCTTAGAATGGGTTGCAGGTTTTGGTTCATTAATATATGAATCACAGAACTTCAGCCCCTAAGCCCGAACCGACCACCCCCCCCTCGGCCCGCACCGACCACCACCCCCCACTCCACCTCGGCCCGCACCGACCCGACCTCGGAGCGCACCGACCCCCCGCCCCCAGCCCGCACTCACCCCCACCGCACTGACCCACCCCCTCACCCCACACTGACTCCCTCTCTCACTGACCTCACTCTCAACCCGCACTGAGCCCCCCTCACCCCGCACTGACCCCCCCGTCACTGACCTCCCCCCCCCCCCCAGCCGCACTGACCCCCCCCCCCCCTCAGCCGCACTGGACGCCCCCTCACTGACCTCCCCCCCCCCCTCACTGACCTCTCCCCCCCCCCTCACCTCAGCCGCACTGGACGCGCCCTCTCACTGACCCCCCTCCCCCTCAGCCCGCACTGGACCCGCCCTCTCACTGACCCGCCCCTCCCCCTCAGCCCGCACTGGACCCGCCCTCTCACTGACCCCCCCCCTCCCCCTCAGCCCGCACTGGACCCGCCCTCTCACTGACCCCCCCCCCTCCCCCTCAGCCGGCACTGGACCCGCCCTCTCACTGACCCCCCCCCTCCCCCTCAGCCGGCACTGGACCCGCCCTCTCACTGACCCCCCCCCTCCCCCTCAGCCGGCACTGGACCCGCCCTCTCACTGACCCTCCCCTCAGCCGGCACTGGACCCGCCCTCTCACTGACCCTCCCCTCAGCCGGCACTGGACCCGCCCTCTCACTGACCCTCCCCTCAGCCCGCACTGGACCCGCCCTCTCACTGACCCTCCCCTCAGCCCGCACTGGACCCGCCCTCTCACTGACCCTCCCCTCAGCCCGCACTGGACCCCATCTCACTGACCCCCCGACCCTCAGCCCGCACCAACCCCCCCCCACCCTCAGCCCGCACAGACCCTCCCTCACTGACCCTCCCCCCCAGCCCGCACTGACCTTACCCTCCCCGACCCTCCCTCCCCAGCCCGCACTGACCCTCCCCGACCCTCCCTCCCCAGCCCGCACTGAACTCCTCCCCGACCCTCCCTCCCCAGCCCGCACTGAACTCCCCCCCGGCCCTCCCCCACAGCCCGCACTGACCCCTCCGCACTGACCGACCCGCCCCCCACCAGCCCGCACTGACCCGCCCCCCACCAGCCCGCACTGACCCGCCCCCCACCAGCCCGCACTGACCCGCCCCCCACCAGCCCGCACTGACCCGCCCCCCACCAGCCCGCACTGACCCGCCCCCCACCAGCCCGCACTGACCCGCCCCCCACCAGCCCGCACTGACCCGCCCCCCACCAGCCCGCACTGACCCGCCCCCCACCAGCCCGCACTGACCCGCCCCCCACCAGCCCGCACTGACCCGCCCCCCACCAGCCCGCACTGACCCGCCCCCCACCAGCCCGCACTGACCCGCCCCCCACCAGCCCGCACTGACCCGCCCCCCACCAGCCCGCACTGACCCGCCCCCCACCAGCCCGCACTGACCCGCCCCCCACCAGCCCGCACTGACCCGCCCCCCACCAGCCCGCACTGACCCGCCCCCCACCAGCCCGCACTGACCCGCCCCCCACCAGCCCGCACTGACCCGCCCCCCACCAGCCCGCACTGACCCGCCCCCCACCAGCCCGCACTGACCCGCCCCCCACCAGCCCGCACTGACCCTCCCCCCACCAGCCCGCACTGACCCTCCCCCCACCAGCCCGCACTGACCCTCCCCCGACCAGCCCGCACTGACCCTCCCCCCACCAGCCCGCACTGACCCCCCCTCACTGACCATCCCCCCCAGCCCGCATTGACACACCCCCACCAGCCCGCACTGACCCCCCGTCACTGACCCTCCCCCCCCCAGCCCGCACTGACCCCCCCCCAGCCCGCACTGACCCCCACTCACTAACCACCCCCCCAGCCCGCACTGACCCTCCCCTCCCCAACCCTCCCCTCCCCTCACTAACCACCCCCCCAGCCCGCACTAACCCCCCCCCCAGCCCGCACTGACCCTCCCCTCCCCTCACTGACCCTCCCCCCCAGCCCGCCCTGACCCCCCCTCACTGACCCTCCCCCCCAGCCCGCCCTGACCCCCCCTCACTGACCCTCCCCCCAGCGACCCTCCCCCCCAGCCCGCCCTGACCCCCCCTCACTGACCCTCCCCTCCCCGACCCTCCCTCCCCCAGCCCGCACTGACCCTCCCCGACCCTCCCTCCCCAGCCCGCACTGAACTCCCCCCCGCGCCCTCCCCCCCAGCCCGCACAGACCCCCCCCTCACTGACCCTCCTCCCCCAGCCCTCACTGACCATCCCTCACTGACCCTCCTCCCCCAGCCCTCACTGACCATCCCTCACTGACCCTCCACCCACCAGCCCTCACTGACCATCCCTCACTGACCCTCCCCCCACCAGCCCTCACTGACCCTCCCCCCACCAGCCCGCACTGACCCCACCCCCACCAGCCCGCACTGACCCCCCCTCACTGACCATCCCCCCCAGCCCGCATTGACACCCCCACCAGCCTGCACTGACCCCCCCGTCACTGACCCTCCCCCCCCCAGCCCGCACTGACCCCCACTCACTAACCACCCCCCCAGCCCGCACTGACCCTCCCCTCCCCTCACTAACCCTCCCCTCCCCTCACTAACCCTCCCCCCCCAGCCCGCCTTGACCCTCCCCCCCCAGCCCGCCCTGACCCCCCCCCTCACTGACCCTCCCCGCCCAGCCCGGACTGAACCTCCCTCACTGACCCTCCCCCCCAGCCCACACTGACCCCCCCCCGACCCTACCTCCCCAGCCCGCACTGACCCCCCCCGACCCTCCCTCCCCAGCCCGCCCTGGCCCCCCCTCACTAACCCTCCCCCACAGCCCGCACTGACACCTCCTCACTGACCCTCCCCTTACTAATCCTCCCCCCCCAGCCCTCACTGACCCTCCCGCCCCCAGCCCGCACAGACCCCCCCTCACTGACCCTCCTCCCCCAGCCCTCACTGACCATCCCTCACTGACCCTCCCCTTACTAATCCTCCCCCCCCAGCCCGCACAGACCCCCTCTCACTGACCCTCCTCCCCCAGCCCTCACTGACCATCCCTCACTGACCCTCCCCTTACTAATCCTCCCCCCCCAGCCCTCACTGACCCTCCCCCCCCTGCCCGCACTGACCCCCCACTCACTGACCCTCCCCCCCCAGCCCGCACTGACCCTCCCTCACTGACCCTCCCCTCACTAACCCTCCCCCCCCCAGCTCGCACTGACCCCCCCGTCACTGACCCACCCCCCCCAGCCCGCACTGACCCCCCCCCGCCACCAGCCCGCACTGACCCCCCCCGCCACCAGCCCGCACTGACCCCCCCCCGCCACCAGCCCGCACTGACCCCCCACGCCACCAGCCCGCACTGACCCCCCACGCCACCAGCCCGCACTGACCCCCCACGCCACCAGCCCGCACTGACCCCCCACGCCACCAGCCCGCACTGACCCCCCACGCCACCAGCCCGCACTGACCCCCCTCGCCACCAGCCCGCACTGAGCCCCCTCGCCACCAGCCCGCACTGAGCCCCCTCGCCACCAGCCCGCACTGAGCCCCCTCGCCACCAGCCCGCACTGACCCCCCCCCGCCACCAGCCCGCACTGACCCCCCCCCCACCAGCCCGCACTGACCCCCCCCCCCCAACCAGCCCGCACTGACCCTCCCCTCACTGACCCTCCCCTCACTGACCCTCCCCTCACTGACCCTCCCCCCCCAGCCCGCACTGATGCCCCTCTCACTGACCCTCCACATCCCCCCCAGGCCGCACTGACCCTCCCCCCCGAGCCCGCACTGACCCCCCCCACAGCCCGCATTGATCCACCCCCCCCAGCTTTCACTGACCCCCCCTCACAGACCCTCCCCCTCCAGCTCGCACTGACGCCCCTCTCACTGACCCTCCCTCCCCCCCAGCCCGCATTGATCCACCCCCCCAGCTTTCACTGACCCCCCCCCCCCTCACGGACCCTCCCCCCCCAGCCCGCACTGACCCTTCCCCCCCCCAGCCCGCACTGACCCTCCCTCCCCCCCCAGCTTTCACTGACCCCCCCCCACCCCCCCAGCCCGCACTGATCCACCCTCACTGACCCTCCCCACCCAGCCCACACTGATCCACCCCCCAGCCCGCACTGACCCCCCCCGTCACTGACCCTCCCCTCCCAGCCCGCACTGACGCCCCTCTCACTGACCCTCCCCGCCCAGCCCGGACTGAACCTCCCTCACTGACCCTCCCCCCCAGCCCACACTGACCCCCCCCCCGACCCTGCCTCCCCAGCCCGCACTGACCCCCCCTGACCCTCCTTCCCAAGCCCGCACTGACCCTACCCGACCCTCCCTCCCCAGCCCGCACTGACCCCACCCCGACCCTCCCTCCCCAGCCCGCACTGACCCTACCCGACCCTCCCTCCCCAGCCCGCACAGACCCCCCCCCCCCGACCCTCCCACCCCAGCCCGCCCTGGCCCCCCCTCACTAACCCTCCCCCACAGCCCGCACAGACCCCCCCTCACTGACCCTCCTCCCCCAGCCCTCACTGACCATCCCTCACTGACCCTCCCCTTACTAATCCTCCCCCCCACAGCCCTCACTGACCCTCCCCCCCCTGCCCGCACTGACCCCCCACTCACTGACCCTCCCCCCACAGCCCGCACTGACCCTCCCTCACTGACCCTCCCCTCACTAACCCTCCCCCCCCGGCCCGCACTGACCCCCCCGTCACTGACCCTCCCCTCCCAGCCCGCACTGAAGCCCCTCTCACTGACCCTCCCTCCCCCCCAGCCCGCATTGATCCACCCCCCCAGCTTTCACTGATCCCCCCTCACAGACCCCCACCCTCACGGACCCTCCCCCTCCAGCCCGCACTGACCTTCCCTCCCCCCCAGCCCGCACTGACCCTCCCTCCCCCCCAGCCCGCACTGACCCTCCCTCCCCCCCAGCCCGCACTGACCCTCCCTCCCCCCCAGCCCGCACTGACCCTCCCTCCCCCCCAGCCCGCACTGACCCTCCCTCTCCCCCAGCCCGCACTGACCCTCCCTCTCCCCCAGCCCGCACTGACCCTCCCTCTCCCCCAGCCCGCACTGACCCTCCCTCTCCCCCAGCCCGCACTGACCCTCCCTCTCCCCCAGCCCGCACTGACCCTCCCTCTCCCCCAGCCCGCACTGACCCTCCCTCTCCCCCAGCCCGCACTGACCCTCCCTCTCCCCCAGCCCGCACTGACCCTCCCTCTCCCCCAGCCCGCACTGACCCTCCCTCTCCCCCAGCCCGCACTGACCCTCCCTCTCCCCCAGCCCGCACTGACCCTCCCTCTCCCCCAGCCCGCACTGACCCTCCCTCTCCCCCAGCCCGCACTGACCCTCCCTCTCCCCCAGCCCGCACTGACCCTCCCTCTCCCCCAGCCCGCACTGACCCTCCCTCTCCCCCAGCCCGCACTGACCCTCCCTCTCCCCCAGCCCGCACTGACCCTCCCTCTCCCCCAGCCCGCACTGACCCTCCCTCTCCCCCAGCCCGCACTGACCCTCCCTCTCCCCCAGCCCGCACTGACCCTCCCTCTCCCCCAGCCCGCACTGACCCTCCCTCTCCCCCAGCCCGCACTGACCCTCCCTCTCCCCCAGCCCGCACTGACCCTCCCTCTCCCCCAGCCCGCACTGACCCTCCCTCTCCCCCAGCCCGCACTGACCCTCCCTCTCCCCCAGCCCGCACTGACCCTCCCTCTCCCCCCAGCCCGCACTGACCCTCCCTCTCCCCCAGCCCGCACTGACCCTCCCTCTCCCCCAGCCCGCACTGACCCTCCCTCTCCCCCAGCCCGCACTGACCCTCCCTCTCCCCCAGCCCGCACTGACCCTCCCTCTCCCCCAGCCCGCACTGACCCTCCCTCTCCCCCAGCCCGCACTGACCCTCCCTCTCCCCCAGCCCGCACTGACCCTCCCTCTCCCCCAGCCCGCACTGACCCTCCCTCTCCCCCAGCCCGCACTGACCCTCCCTCTCCCCCAGCCCGCACTGACCCTCCCTCTCCCCCAGCCCGCACTGACCCTCCCTCTCCCCCAGCCCGCACTGACCCTCCCTCTCCCCCAGCCCGCACTGACCCTCCCTCTCCCCCAGCCCGCACTGACCCTCCCTCTCCCCCAGCCCGCACTGACCCTCCCTCTCCCCCAGCCCGCACTGACCCTCCCTCTCCCCCAGCCCGCACTGACCCTCCCTCTCCCCCAGCCCGCACTGACCCTCCCTCTCCCCCAGCCCGCACTGACCCTCCCTCTCCCCCAGCCCGCACTGACCCTCCCTCTCCCCCAGCCCGCACTGACCCTCCCTCTCCCCCAGCCCGCACTGACCCTCCCTCTCCCCCAGCCCGCACTGACCCTCCCTCTCCCCCAGCCCGCACTGACCCTCCCTCCCCCCCCCAGCCCGCACTGACCCTCCCTCCCCCCCCCAGCTTTCACTGACCCCCCCCCCACAGACCCTCCCCCCCCCAGCCCGCACTGATCCACCCTCACTGATCCTCCCCACCCAGCCGACACTGATCCACCCCCCAGCCCGCACTGACCCCCCCCGTCACTGACCCTCCCCTCCCAGCCCGTACTGACCCTCCCCTCCCTGACCCTCCCCCCCCCAAGCCCGCACTGACCCCCCGTCACTGACCCTCCCCTCCCAGCCCGCACTGACGCCCCTCTCACTGACCCTCCCCCCCAGCCCGCACTGACCCTCCCCTCCCCTCACTGACCCTCCCCCCCCCAGCCCGCACTGACCCTCCCCTCCCCTCACTGACCCCCCCCAGCCCGCACTGACCCTCCCCTCACTGTCCCTCCCCCCCAGCCCGCACTGATGCCCCTCTCACTGACCCTCCCCCCCCAGCCCGCACTGACCCTCCCCCTCCCCTCACTGACCCCCCCCCAGCCCGCACTGACCCCCCCTCACTGACCCTCCCCCCCCAGCCCGCATTGACCCCCCCTCACTGACCCTCCCCCCCCAGCCCGCACTGACCCCCCCTCACTGACCCTCCCCCCCCAGCCCGCACTGACCCCCCCTCACTGACCCTCCCCCCCCAGCCCGCACTGACCCCCCCTCACTGACCCTCCCCCCCCAGCCCGCACTGACCCCCCCTCACTGACCCTCCCCCCCCAGCCCGCACTGACCCCCCCTCACTGACCCTCCCCCCCCAGCCCGCACTGACCCCCCCTCACTGACCCTCCCCCCCCAGCCCGCACTGACCCCCCCTCACTGACCCTCCCCCCCCAGCCCGCACTGACCCCCCCTCACTGACCCTCCCCCCCCAGCCCGCACTGACCCCCCCTCACTGACCCTCCCCCCCCAGCCCGCACTGACCCCCCCTCACTGACCCTCCCCCCCCAGCCCGCACTGACCCCCCCTCACTGACCCTCCCCCCCCAGCCCGCACTGACCCCCCCTCACTGACCCTCCCCCCCCCAGCCCGCACTGACCCCCCCTCACTGACCCTCCCCCCCCAGCCCGCACTGACCCCCCCTCACTGACCCTCCCCCCCCAGCCCGCACTGACCCCCCCTCACTGACCCTCCCCCCCCAGCCCGCACTGACCCCCCCTCACTGACCCTCCCCCCCCCAGCCCGCACTGACCCCCCCTCACTGACCCTCCCCCCCCAGCCCGCACTGACCCCCCCTCACTGACCCTCCCCCCCCAGCCCGCACTGACCCCCCCTCACTGACCCTCCCCCCCCAGCCCGCACTGACCCCCCCTCACTGACCCTCCCCTCACTGACCCTCCCCTCACTGACCCTCCCCCCCCCAAGCCCGCACTGACCCTCCCCCCTGAGCCCGCACTGACCCCCCCCCCCCAGCCCGCACTGACCCCCCCACTGACCCCCCCCCAGCCCGCATTGATCCACCCCCCCAGCTTTCACTGACTCCCCCCTCACTGACCCCCCCCACAGACCCTCCCCCCCCAGCCCGCACTGATCCACCCTCACTGACCCTCCCCACCCAGCCCACACTGATCCACCCCCCAGCCCGCACTGACGCCCCGCTCACTGACCCTCCCGCCCCAGCCTGCACTGACCCTTCCACCCCCAGCCCGCACTGACCCTCCCTTCCCCTCACTGACCCTCCCCCCCCAGCCCGCACTGACCCTCCCCTCCCCCCCCCCAGCCCGCACTGACCCCCCTGTCACTGACCCTCCACCCCCAGCCCGCACTGACCCTCCCTCCCCCCCAGCCCGCACTGACCCTCCCTCCCCCCCCAGCCCGCACTGACCCTCCCTCCCCCCCCAGCCCGCACTGACCCACCCTCCCCACAGACCTTCCCCCCCCCCAGCCCGCACTGATCCACCCTCACTGACCCTCCCCACCCAGCCCACACTGATCCACACCCCAGCCCGCACTGACCCCCCCCGTTACTGACCCCCCCCAGCCCGCACTGACCCTCCCCCCCCCAGCCCGCACTGACCCTCCCCCCCCCCAGCCCGCACTGACCCTCCCCCCCCCCAGCCCGCACTGACCCTCCCCCCCCCCCCAGCCCGCACTGACCCTCCCCCCCCCCAGCCCGCACTGACCTTCCCCCCCCCAGCCCGCACTGACCCTCTCCCCACCCCCCAAGCCCTCATTGACCCTCTCCCCCCCCCCCAGCCCTCACTGACCCACCCTCCCGCCCCCCAGCCCTCACTGACCCTCCCCCCCCAGCCCTCACTGACCCTCCCCCCCCAGCCCTCACTGACCCTCCCCCCCCCAGCCCTCACTGACCCTCCCCCCCCCAGCCCTCACTGACCCTCCCCCCCCCCAGCCCTCACTGACCCTCCCCCCCCCCAGCCCTCACTGACCCTCCCCCCCCCCCAGCCCTCACTGACCCTCCCCCCCCCCAGCCCTCACTGACCCTCCCCCCCCCCAGCCCTCACTGACCCTCCCCCCCCCCCAGCCCTCACTGACCCTCCCCCCCCCCAGCCCTCACTGACCCTCCCCCCCCCAGCCCTCACTGACCCTCCCCCCCCCAGCCCTCACTGACCCCCCCCCCAGCCCTCACTGACCCCCCCTCACTGACCCTCCCCCCCCAGCCCTCACTGACCCTCCCCCCCCAGCCCTCACTGACCCTCCCCCCCCAGCCCTCACTGACCCTCCCCCCCCAGCCCTCACTGACCCTCCCCCCCCCCAGCCCTCACTGACCCTCCCCACCCCAGCCCTCACTGACCCTCCCCCCCCCCAGCCCTCACTGACCCTCCCCCCCCCCCAGCCCTCACTGACCCCCCCCCCAGCCCTCACTGACCCCCCCTCACTGACCCTCCCCCCCAGCCCGCACTGACCCTCCCCCCCCCAAGCCCTCATTGACCCTCTCCCCCCCCCCAGCCCTCATTGACCCTCTCCCCCCCCCAGCCCTCACTGACCCTCCCCCCCCCAGCCCTCACTGACCCTCCCCCCCCCCAGCCCTCACTGACCCCCCCCCAGCCCTCACTGACCCCCCCTCACTGACCCTCCCCCCCCAGCCCTCACTGACCCTCCCCCCCTAGCCCTCACTGACCCTCCCCCCCCCAGCCCTCACTGACCCTCCCCCCCCCCAGCCCTCACTGACCCTCCCCCCCCCCCAGCCCTCACTGACCCTCCCCCCCCCAGCCCTCACTGACCCCCCCTCACTGACCCTCCCCCCCCAGCCCGCACTGACCCTCCCCCCCCCCCAAGCCCTCATTGACCCTCTCCCCCCCCCCAGCCCTCACTGACCCACCCTCCCCCCCCCCCAGCCCTCACTGACCCTCCCCCCCCCAGCCCTCACTGACCCCCCCTCACTGACCCTCCCCCCCCAGCCCGCACTGACCCTCCCCCCCCCCCAAGCCCTCATTGACCCTCTCCCCCCCCCCAGCCCTCACTGACCCACCCTCCCCCCCCCCCCAGCCCTCACTGACCCTCCCCCCCCCCAGCCCTCACTGACCCTCCCCCCCCCCAGCCCTCACTGACCCTCCCCCCCCAGCCCTCACTGACCCCCCCCTCACTGACCCTCCCCCCCCAGCCCGCACTGACCCTCCCCCCCCCAGCCCGCACTGACCCTCTCCCCCCCCCAGCCCGCACTGACCCTCCCCCCCCCCCCAGCCCGCACTGACCCTCCCCCCCCCGAGCCCGCACTGACCCTCCGCCCCCCCCAGCCCTCACTGACCCTCCCCCCCCCCAGCCCTCACTGACCCTCCCCCCCCCCAGCCCTCACTGACCCTCCCCCCCCCCCAGCCCTCACTGACCCCCCCCCCCCAGCCCTCACTGACCCCCCCCCCAGCCCTCACTGACCCCCCCTCCAGCCCTCACTGACCCCCCCTCACTGACCCTCCCCCCCAGCCCGCACTGACCCTCCCCCCCCCCAAGCCCTCATTGACCCTCTCCCCCCCCCCACCCTCACTGACCCTCCCCCCCCAGCCCTCACTGACCCTCCCCCCCCCCCCCAGCCCTCACTGACCCTCCCCCCCCAGCCCTCACTGACCCCCCCTCACTGACCCTCCCCCCCCAGCCCTCACTGACCCTCCCCCCCCAGCCCTCACTGACCCTCCCCCCCCCAGCCCTCACTGACCCTCCCCCCCCCAGCCCTCACTGACCCTCCCCCCCCCCCAGCCCTCACTGACCCCCCCTCACTGACCCTCCCCCCCCCAGCCCGCACTGACCCTCCCCCCCCCAGCCCGCACTGACCCTCCCCCCCCCAGCCCTCACTGACCCCCCCTCACTGACCCTCCCCCCCAGCCCGCACTGACCCTCCCCCCCTCCCGCCCGCACTGACCCTCCCCCCCCCCCAGCCCGCACTGACCCTCCCCCCCCCCCCCAGCCGCACTGACCTCCCCCCCCCGCCAGCCCGCACTGACCCTCCCCCCCCCGCCCTCACTGACCCTCCCCCCCCAGCCCTCACTGACCCTCCCCCCCCAGCCCTCACTGACCCCCCCTCACTGACCCTCCCCCCCCAGCCCGCACTGACCCCCCCCCCCAGCCCGCACTGACCCCCCCCCCAGCCCGCACTGACCCCCCCCCCAGCCCGCACTGACCCACCCCCCCCCCAGCCCGCACTGACCCTCCCCCCCCCCCAGCCCGCACTGACCCTCCCCCCCCCCCAGCCCGCACTGACCCTCCCCCCCCCCAGCCCGCACTGACCCTCCCCCCCCCCCCAGCCCGCACTGACCCTCCCCCCCCCCAGGCCCGCACTGACCCTCCCCCCCCCCCCCAGCCCGCACTGACCCTCCCCCCCCCAGCCCGCACTGACCCTCCCCCCCCCAGCCCGCACTGACCCTCCCCCCCCCAGCCCGCACTGACCCTCCCCCCCCCCCAGCCCGCACTGACCCTCCCCCCCCCCCCAGCCCGCACTGACCCTCCCCCCCCCAGCCCGCACTGACCCTCCCCCCCCAGCCCGCACTGACCCCCCCCCCCCAGCCCGCACTGACCCTCCCCCCCCCAGCCCGCACTGACCCTCCCCCCCCCAGCCCGCACTGACCCCCCCCAGCCCGCACTGACCCTCTCCCCCCCCAAGCCCTCATTGACCCTCTCCCCCCCCCCAGCCCGCACTGACCCTCCCCCCCCCCCAGCCCGCACTGACCCTCCCCCCCCCCCAGCCCGCACTGACCCTCCCCCCCCCCCAGCCCGCACTGACCCTCCCCCCCCCCAGCCCGCACTGACCCTCCCCCCCCCCCCAGCCCGCACTGACCCTCCCCCCCCCCCCCAGCCCGCACTGACCCTCCCCCCCCCAGCCCGCACTGACCCTCCCCCCCCAGCCCGCACTGACCCTCCCCCCCCCCAGCCCGCACTGACCCTCCCCCCCCAGCCCGCACTGACCCTCCCCCCCCCCCAGCCCTCACTGACCCTCCCCCCCCCCCAGCCCCGCACTGACCCTCCCCCCCCAGCCCGCACTGACCCTCCCCCCCCAGCCCGCACTGACCCCCCCCCCCAGCCCGCACTGACCCTCCCCCCCCCAGCCCGCACTGACCCTCCCCCCCCCCCCAGCCCGCACTGACCCCCCCCCAGCCCGCACTGACCCTCTCCCCCCCCAAGCCCTCATTGACCCTCTCCCCCCCCCCCAGCCCTCATTGACCCTCTCCCCCCCCCCAGCCCTCACTGACCCACCCTCCCCCCCCCCCCAGCCCTCACTGACCCTCCCCCCCCAGCCCTCACTGACCCTCCCCCCCCCAGCCCTCACTGACCCTCCCCCCCCAGCCCTCACTGACCCTCCCCCCCCCAGCCCTCACTGACCCTCCCCCCCCCAGCCCTCACTGACCCCTCCCCCCCCCAGCCCTCACTGACCCTCCCCCCCCCAGCCCTCACTGACCCTCCCCCCCCCAGCCCTCACTGACCCTCCCCCCCCCAGCCCTCACTGACCCTCCCCCCCCCAGCCCTCACTGACCCCCCCCTCACTGACCCTCCCCCCCCAGCCCGCACTGACCCTCCCCCCCCAAGCCCTCATTGACCCTCTCCCCCCCCCAGCCCTCACTGACCCACCCTCCCCCCCCCCCCAGCCCTCACTGACCCACCCTCCCCCCCGCCAACCCTCACTGACCCTCCCCCCCCAGCCCTCACTGACCACCCTCCCCCCCCCAACCCTCACTGACCCTCCCCCCCAGCCCTCACTGACCCTCCCCCCCCAGCCCTCACTGACCCTCCCCCCCCCAGCCCTCACTGACCCCCCTCACTGACCCTCCCCCCCCCCAGCCCGCACTGACCCTCCCCCCCCCAAGCCCTCATTGACCCTCTCCCCCCCCAGCCCTCACTGACCCACCCTCCCCCCCCCCAGCCCTCACTGACCCACCCTCCCCCCCCAACCCTCACTGACCCTCCCCCCCCAGCCCTCACTGACCCACCCTCCCCCCCCCAGCCCTCACTGACCCTCCCCCCCCCAGCCCTCACTGACCCTTCCCCCCCAGCCCTCACTGACCCTTCCCCCCAGCCCTCACTGACCCTCCCCCCCCCCAGCCCTCACTGACCCTCCCCCCCCCCAGCCCTCACTGACCCTCCCCCCCCCAGCCCTCACTGACCCTCCCCCCCCCAGCCCTCACTGACCCTCCCCCCCCCCAGCCCTCACTGACCCTCCCCCCCCCCAGCCCTCACTGACCCTCCCCCCCCCCAGCCCTCACTGACCCTCCCCCCCCCCAGCCCTCACATGACCCTCCCCCCCCCAGCCCTCACTGACCCCTCCCCCCCCCCAGCCCTCACTGACCCCCCCTCACTGACCCTCCCCCCCCAGCCCGCACTGACCCTCCCCCCCCCAGCCCGCACTGACCCTCCCCCCCCAGCCCGCACTGACCCTCCCCCCCCCAGCCCGCACTGACCCTCCCCCCCCCCAGCCCGCACTGACCCTCCCCCCCAGCCCTCACTGACCCCCCTCACTGACCCTCCCCCCCCAGCCCGCACTGACCCTCCCCCCCTCCCGCCCGCACTGACCCTCCCCCCCCCCCAGCCCGCACTGACCCTCCCCCCCCCCAGCCCGCACTGACCCTCCCCCCCCCAGCCCTCACTGACCCTCCCCCCCCCAGCCCTCACTGACCCTCCCCCCCCCAGCCCTCACTGACCCCCCCCCTCACTGACCCTCCCCCCCCAGCCCGCACTGACCCTCCCCCCCCCCAGCCCGCACTGACCCTCCCCCCCCAGCCCGCACTGACCCTCCCCCCCCTCCCGCCCGCACTGACCCTCCCCCCCCCCCCAGCCCGCACTGACCCTCCCCCCCCCCAGCCCGCACTGACCCTCCCCCCCCCCCAGCCCGCACTGACCCTCCCCCCCCCCAGCCCGCACTGACCCTCCCCCCCCCGCCCTCACTGACCCTCCCCCCCGCCCTCACTGACCCTCCCCCCCAGCCCTCACTGACCCCCCCTCACTGACCCTCCCCCCCCAGCCCGCACTGACCCCCCCCCCAGCCCGCACTGACCCCCCCCCAGCCCGCACTGACCCACGCCCCCCCCCCCAGCCCGCACTGACCCACCCCCCCCCCAGCCCGCACTGACCCTCCCCCCCCCCAGCCCGCACTGACCCTCCCCCCCCCCCGCCCTCTGACCCTCCCCCCCCGCCCTCACTGACCCTCCCCCCCCGCCCTCACTGACCCTCCCCCCCCGCCCTCACTGACCCTCCCCCCCAGCCCTCACTGACCCCCCCTCACTGACCCTCCCCCCCCAGCCCGCACTGACCCCCCCCCCAGCCCGCACTGACCCACGCCCCCCCCCCCAGCCCGCACTGACCCACCCCCCCCCCCAGCCCGCACTGACCCACCCCCCCCCCCAGCCCGCACTGACCCACCCCCCCCCCCCAGCCCGCACTGACCCACCCCCCCCCCAGCCCGCACTGACCCACCCCCCCCCCAGCCCGCACTGACCCACCCCCCCCCCCAGCCCGCACTGACCCACCCCCCCCCCCCAGCCCGCACTGACCCACCCCCCCCCCAGCCCGCACTGACCCACCCCCCCCCCCAGCCCGCACTGACCCACCCCCCCCCCCAGCCCGCACTGACCCACCCCCCCCCCCAGCCCGCACTGACCCACCCCCCCCCCCCAGCCCGCACTGACCCACCCCCCCCCCCAGCCCGCACTGACCCACCCCCCCCCAGCCCGCACTGACCCACCCCCCCCCAGCCCGCACTGACCCACCCCCCCCCCCCAGCCCGCACTGACCCACCCCCCCCAGCCCGCACTGACCCACCCCCCCCCAGCCCGCACTGACCCCCCCCCCAGCCCGCACTGACCCCCCCTCACTGACCCTCCCCCCAGCCCGCACTGACCCCCCCCCCAGCCCGCACTGACCCCCCCTCACTGACCCTCCCCCCAGCCCGCACTGACCCCCCCATCCCGCACTGACCCCCCTCACTGACCCCCCCCCAGCCCGCACTGACCCCCCCCAGCCCTCACTGACCCTCCCCCCCCAGGTCGCACTGACCCCCCCCCCCAGCCCGCACTGACCCCCCTCACTGACCCCCCCCCAGCCCGCACTGACCCCCCCCCCCAGCCCGCACTGACCCCCCCCCCCCAGCCCGCACTGACCCCCCTCACTGACCCCCCCCCCCCCCAGCCCGCACTGACCCCCCCCAGCCCTCACTGACCCCCCCCCCCAGCCCGCACTGACCCCCCCCCCCCAGCCCGCACTGACCCCCCCCCCCCAGCCCGCACTGACCCCCCCCCCCCAGCCCGCACTGACCCCCCCCCCCCAGCCCGCACTGACCCCCCCCCCCAGCCCGCACTGACCCCCCCCCCCCCCAGCCCGCACTGACCCCCCCCCCCCCCCAGCCCGCACTGACCCCCCCCCCCCCCAGCCCGCACTGACCCCCCCCCCCCCCAGCCGCACTGACCCCCCCCCCCCCCAGCCCGCACTGACCCCCCCCCCCCCAGCCCGCACTGACCCCCCAGACCCCCCCCCCCAGCCCGCACTGACCCCCCCCCCCCCCAGCCCGCACTGACCCCCCCCCCCCCAGCCGCACTGACCCCCCCCCCCCCCAGCCCGCACTGACCCCCCCCCCCCAGCCCGCACTGACCCCCCCCCCCCCCCAGCCCGCACTGACCCCCCCCCCCCAGCCCGCACTGACCCCCCCCCCCCCCAGCCCGCACTGACCCCCCCCCCCCCCCCCCCCAGCCCGCACTGACCCCCCTCACTGACCCCCCCCCCCCCCCCAGCCCGCACTGACCCCCCTCACTGACCCCCCCCCCCCCAGCCCGCACTGACCCCCCTCACTGACCCCCCCCCCCCAGCCCCGCACTGACCCCCCTCACTGACCCCCCCCCCCCCAGCCCGCACTGACCCCCCCTCACTGACCCCCCCCCCCCCCAGCCCGCACTGACCCCCCTCACTGACCCCCCCCCCCCAGCCCGGCCAGCCCCCCCGCACTGACCCCCCCCCCCCAGCCCGCACTGCCCCCCTCACTGACCCCCCCCCCCCCAGCCCGCACTGACCCCCCTCACTGACCCCCCCCCCCCCAGCCCGCACTGACCCCCCTCACTGACCCCCCCCCCCCCCAGCCCGCACTGACCCCCCTCACTGACCCCCCCCCCCCCCAGCCCGCACTGACCCCCCCCCCCCCCCAGCCCGCACTGACCCCCCCCCCCCCCAGCCCGCACTGACCCCCCCCCCCCCCCAGCCCGCACTGACCCCCCCTCACTGACCCCCCCCCCCCCAGCCCGCACTGACCCCCCTCACTGACCCCCCCCCCCCCAGCCCGCACTGACCCCCCTCACTGACCCCCCCCCCCCCAGCCCGCACTGACCCCCTCACTGACCCCCCCCCCCCAGCCCGCACTGACCCCCTCACTGACCCCCCCCCCCCAGCCCGCACTGACCCCCCTCACTGACCCCCCCCCCCCAGCCCGCACTGACCCCTCACTGACCCCCCCCCCCCAGCCCGCACTGACCCCCCCCCCCCCCAGCCCGCACTGACCCCCCTCACTGACCCCCCCCCCCCCCAGCCCGCACTGACCCCCCTCACTGACCCCCCCCCCCCAGCCCGCACTGACCCCCCTCACTGACCCCCCCCCCCCCCAGCCCGCACTGACCCCCCTCACTGACCCCCCCCCCCCCCAGCCCGCACTGACCCCCCCCCCCCCCAGCCGCACTGACCCCCCCCCCCCCCAGCCCGCACTGACCCCCCTCACTGACCCCCCCCCCCCCCCAGCCCGCACTGACCCCCCCCCCCCCCCCCCCCAGCCCGCACTGACCCCCCCCCCCCCCCCCCCAGCCCCGCACTGACCCCCCCCCCCCCCCCCCCCCAGCCCGCACTGACCCCCCCCCCCCCCCCCCCCCAGCCCGCACTGACCCCCCCCCCCGCCCCCCCCCCCCCCAGCCCGCACTGACCCCCCCCCCCCCCCCCCCCCCAGCCCGCACTGACCCCCCCCCCCCCCCCCCCCCAGCCCGCACTGACCCCCCCCCCCGGGCGGTACCTGTAGGTGCTCCATCAGTTCCCGGACATATCGGTCACGGTCAGACGCCACGGGGCAGTGTGACTGGAGGTAGATCACGGGGGCGGTGCC